>NW_011495033.1:10623007-10637344 GCF_000754665.1 Bison bison bison | reverse complement strand
ACGCCGACTGTCAGGGTAGTCCTTAACCATTTTAAAGTGTATGGTTTAGTAATGCCAAGTATATTCCCACTGTGGTGTAACAGAGCTCCAGAAATTACTCAGCTTGCAAAAGCTGAGATTCTATACCCATCAAGCAATAACACCCCGTTTTCCTCTCCCTCTGCTGCTGCTAAGTCACTTCAGTCGTGTCCGACTCTGTGCGACCCCAGAGACGGCAGCCCACCAGGCTCCCCCGTCCCTGGGATTCTCCAGGCAAGAACACTGGAGTGGGCTCCCATTTCCTTCTCCAATGCATGAAAGTGAGAAGTGAAAGGGAAGTCGCCCAGTCGTGTCCGACTCTTCGTGACCCCATGGACTGCAGCCCACCAGGCTCCTCCGTCCATGGGATTTTCCAGGCAAGAGCACTGGAGTGGGGTGCCACCACTGTGCATTCTTTTTCATGAATCTTGGCTACTTTAGATATCTCATATAAATGAAATCCTACAGTATTTGTCTTTTCTTGTGACTGGCTTATTTCATGAAGCATCATGTCTTCTGCTTTCAACTATTTTGTGTATATACCTAGAATTTGGATTGTTGGATCATACGGTAATTCTATTTTTAATTCTTTTGAGGAACTGCCATATTGTTTTCTATAGTGGTTGCACCTTTTTACAATCTCACCAACAGTGCAAAGGGTTCTAATTTCTCCACATCCTCACCAACAGTATTTTTTTTTTCCATAGAAGCTATCTCAGTGGTGTGAGGTGATATCTCATTGTGATCGACTTGCATTTCTCTAATGATTAGTAACGCTGAGGTGCTGAGCATCTTTTCATGTGCTTTTTGGCCATTTATATAGAATCCTAAGGGAAACATCTATTCAAGCTGTATGCCCATTTAAAAATCAAGTTATTTGGGTTTTTCTGTTGAATTGTAGAAGTTCTTTATATATTCTGTATATTAACTAAGAGATGTATGATTTGCATTTACTATGTATTGTTAAGTTATTTTCTTAATGGTTGTTCTAAGGAGTACATTGTAAGCTGAGATAAATACTAACTTCTGGTAAAATATAGAACTTTGGTTTTTATATAGCTTGGTATTTCTTCCCCTTCCCTTTGTCATCATATTTATTATATTTTCATATGCTGTAGACCCCCAGAATAGAGCAATATAATTACTGTTTTATGTAACTGTATGCCTTGGAGAAGACTCTTGAGAGTCCCTTGGACTGCAAGGAGATCCAACCAGTCCATTCTAAAGGAGATCAGACTTGGCTATTCATTGGAAGGACTGATGCTGAAGCTGAAACTCCAATACTTTGGCCACCTGATGCGAAGAGCTGACTCATTGGAAAAGACCCTGATGCTGGGAGGGATTGAAGGTGGGAGGATAAGGGGACGACAGAGGATGAGATGGTTGGATGGCATCACCCACTCAATGGACATGAGTTAGAGTATTTTACAAAGTTAAGAGAACACACAATTTACTCCTGTATTTGCCTTTTCGAGTACCTCTCTTCTTATCTTTGTGTGAATTCAGATTGCCACCTGAAATTGCCTGGATGACTGTCTTTAGTGCTTTCTTACTGCACTTGTATCTGGTTTTGGCTGTGCTGGCTGTCTCGCTGCACGGGCTTCCTGTAGTTGTGGCGAGCCGGGGCTGCTCTTGGCTGCGGTGCTCGGGCTTCTCATTGTGGTGGCTTCTCTTGTTGCGGAGCATCGGCTCCACGACCCTTGGGCTTCAGTAGTTGTGGTGCAAGGGCTCAACAGTTTTGGTTTGCAGACTCTAGAGCGCAGGCTCAACCACTGGGGCGCACAGGCTTAGTTGCTTCATGGGATGTGGGGTCTTCCCGGACCAGGGATCAAACCCGTGTCTCCTGCACTGACAGTGGATTCCTTACCACTGAACCACTCGGGGAGCCCAGCTTTAATTCTTATAAAGCAATGTATCTAGCAATGCATTCTCCCCCTTCGTTGGTGGTGGTGGGGGAGAGGGGAATGTCTTTATTTCATCTTTGTTTTGATGGATCCAGGATTCCTGGCAGACTGTTGAAGAATTTACAGTACTGTGAATATGTCGGCTCACTGCCTTGGTTTCCATTCCTGCTGCTTGTCGTTTTTGTTTCGTTGTTCCTCTGTACCTGGCGAGTTGTTTTTCTCTAGCTTCTTTCCAGAGTTTGTCTTTCAGCAGGTTGGCTGTGAAGCGTCCAGGTAGAGATCTTTCTGTGGGTAGCCTCCTTGGGAGGTACTGAGCTTCTTGGATCTGCCCGTTGTTTCCGTCCTGTAGGAAGGTTCTGGCCATGATTTCTTCACGTATTCTCCCTCCCTGTTTCTCTTCTCTCCCATGGCACGTCTGTTACACATCACTTGTTGTACCTGATGTTGCCGTATGGATCCCTGAGGCTCGTTCATTCTTCATTCTCTCTCCTTTCTGTTCTTCACACTGGTTACTCTCTACTGCTCTATCTTCAAGTTCAGATTCTTTCTTCTGTCTTCTTGAGTCTACTACTTAGTCCCACTAATTAATTTTTCACTTGTTATTATGCTTTACAACTCTAGAATTTTTAAATTGTGGTAAAATATACGTAACGTAAGCTACCATTTTAAGTTTTTAAAAGAACAGTTCAGTAGCATTAAGTACATTCACTTCATTTTGCAACCGTTACCACTGTCCCTGTCCAAAACTTTTTCATCATCCCAACTGAAACCCTACACCCATGAAATGACGACTCCGTTTCCTCCTCCCACAGTCCCTAGTGACCCCTCTTCTTCTTTCTCTCTGAATTTGATAATTCTAGGATACTTCATATCAGTGGAATCACATAATATTTCCTATTTTGTTTCTGACATAATGTTCCTTCCGTATCTTCAGGGGTGAAGGCTCTCTTCTAGTCTGCGTTCATCTTGCTGTATCCTCACATGGCTACGTAAGTACTTGTTCGTATGGGCAAGAATGCTGTCGGCTTTTCTTCTAATTCAGGGCCTAGATGTCTTTGTTTCTGTCTCTCTCCACCCCAAAAGGCCAATCACAGAACCAGCATGTTTGGGATCAGGCCCACCATTCAACCTCCTCTGAGCTGCCGTCTGTCTCATCTCCTTAAAAGTTGCTAATGGGCTGAGCCCACTAGGTGGATCTCAGTCCTCTCAGAGTTGAGGCTCCATGATCATTCTGCCCCTCTACCAACCACAGGGAATCCCATGTTTGGGGAGATTTTGCTTACTGAAATACTGCTTTTATGAAGATCTCCTGTCCCCAATATTTACTATTATTAACCTCCCATTGGAGCTTTTGGCCAGCATGAGGTAGCCAGGACCCCTTCCTGGGTAGGTAAATATTAGCTATCAGGAAAAAAACAGCATCATGAGCTTTTGGTACCCAACCGAGACACATGTAAAATTTCTAGAGTATTGAAAATAGTAGATAGATGCCCATTAATATGTCTGTGCCTCCTGGGGTGGCCTGGGCTTACTATCCTGGGTGACTCCTCCGGCTCAGGGACATCCACACGTGGAGCTGAGCTTGGAGCCAGATTTCTTGGTGCCCAAGGCTGTGCTCTTGTCATTCAGTGAGACTCATTTCTACATCTTTATGCCATCTCCCTGTGCCCCCAAAGCATCAAAGGTGCCCCACTCTCTCCAGGAGCATGCTGTTTGCTGGCCCAAAGTTCATCGTGGTCTGTTGCCTGCTTGCTTTCCGGGTTTCCCTGTCCTCCCCCAGGCGACTGCGGTGCCCCTCCCAGCACTCCTGCTGTCTCTGGAGTGCCTCTGCAAATGCTGGAAGCTGACTAGGGACGCCTGTCTTAGTGTCAGTGTCCCAGCTGGAACTCCCATCTCTCTGCCCGTAGGCTTTGGCCCTTCATCGTCTGCACACTCGTGGTCCTTAGCACTTTCAGCCTCAGCATGTGGATCGGGACAGGCCTGAGTTTTACCCTTCTTGTGCCCAAGCTGAGGAGCCAGCATTTTTGTTTAAATTTATTATTTATTTGGCTGCACCAGGTCTTAGCTGCGGCACGTGGGGTCTTCTAGTTACAGCACACAGGATCTTTAGTTCAGGCATGTGAACTCTTTAGTTGCCACACGTGGGATCTAGTTCCTTGACCGGGGATCAAACCCGGGTCCCCTGCACTGGGAGCTCGGAGTCTTAGCCGCTGGACCACCACGGAAGTCCCGGGAGCCAGCACTGGCATGAAGGTTCACCTCCCGCTCAGCACTTCTCCGGGCCTTTCACCACAGCCTGGCACTGAGCCTTGCCCGTCAGGTGCGTGGGGCGCGTCCTCCCTGGGGTGGCCCTCATTTGTTGCTGTGTTCTTGTTTTCCATCTGGGGAGAGGGGTGGGCCCACGTTAGATCGCAGAACACTGGCTCTTTGGTCTGCTCCTGATTATCCCAAAGTAATACCACTGGCTGTTTCACATTTTTGTTAATTAAAAACATGGATGAAGGAAATATCGCTCCCCAGCAGACGAAGACGCTGTAGGATCAGGCAGATTCCTGGAGGCGGCGGCAGGATCTTCCCATTCCTCTCATGACCTGCCTGGGAACCACTGGCTGGGGCTGGCTGGGCACAGGGTCGGCACCGGGTCTACACAGAGTCTGACCAGGAGGCGGGAGGAGGGCCCAGGCCTCTGTGGGGACCAGCACTCCCCGCCGAGGAGAGCCGCGGCCTCCCCCGGGCCCTGAGGCTCCCTTCTCCCTCCTTTCTAGAACATCTAGCTTGGGGTGGTTCAGACTGATAGCTTTTAAATTGTTTAAGCTCATTTTTGAAATAGCCCCCCCTTTGCTTTGCTGTACATCCTCAACAGCGGTGGACACTGCAGTGTTTAATAGTCAACTAAGGCCACTGCTCCTCTCCTGCCTCTTGTGGCCACGCCTTTCTCTGCAGATGTTATTCCTGCTTCAGAGAAACTGAGGCAGAGGCTGAAGGCACACGAGTGCGAGCTCCCTGCCCCTCCTGCCTCTTTGTGCCCCAAGTTAATGTTCAAAAGGCATAAAGTTGCCAAATCATTCGGAGAAGCTAAAACTGCTCCCTGTGACAATGGTTTGCTAGTCAATTCACCCAGAAAACAACACAAATCGTGTCAACTCAGAGGTTCAGATCTTCATGTTCATGTCAAGACCGGTGAAACCACCCAGCCCGTCAAGGGAAGGTGGACCCGAAACCCGCCCAGCCTGGGAACGGCATCCCTGTGCTCAGCCTGGGTCACACTCTGTGGCGGGGCTCGCCTGACAAAGCTCCCTGGAACCAGAGCAAGGTGCTGGGCCGACGTGACGCACGGTGGTGACTGGTCTACCAGTGGGGAGGTTTATTTCAACGGAAAGGGAAAAGAATACATTTGACTGAAGCGCCGTGCTCATCAGGCTGCGCATCCACTGACTCCTCAGTGAGACCGGCGAAGGCTGCTTTGTGACTGGGGGGACAGACAACGCGGTGAGCTCAGGCGGGCCTTGGTGGGTCACGCTCCTGCCTTGGCAGCCACGCGTGTGCAGTGGTGGCCTCGTGTATGAAACGACTGTGCTGACTTGTCCTTAGACAAGAGCCCTGTGCAGGTAAAGACCTAAAGTGGGGGCTCTGGGGGTGAAGGAGTGAGCACCACTGAATTCTCGAGACGAAGCGTTCATTTAACACGTCACAGTTCGGTGGTGGAGAGTAAACGCGCGTCACCCACCCAGCCCCTGAACAAACGCCAGGGCAAGCACAGGACCTCACACCACCCATAGGCGTGTGGAACTTTATTTATTGTAGAAAAGTATAGAGGAATAATCTGGTCAAAGATGGATCCAATTCTTGCTGGGTAAGCAGACACCAGCCACAGTGGACGCTCTTCCTGGACCGAACGTCGTCCCCACCTTCTCCTGCCCAGGATGGCGCTGAACCCCGCAGCAGGGCTGCCGGGCTGAGGCTCCGGGGCCAGACGGCCACACGTCTGGCCCCATGGGGCCTCTCTGCACAGGCGGTTCCCGGGGACGGGGAGAGGGGCTCTCAAACTGTGCGTGAACTGGAGGGTTAAGGCTCAAAACTGGAGCGGGTACGAAGGCATTCACACCCCTGCTTCTCAGGCGTCTTACTGAGTTCCTCCTTGGTCATCAGCGACAGATGCGATAGCTGCGCTGTAGGAACCGGATGCTCGCCCAGCCCTGCTCACCTGCCACTCTTGCTTTAGGAACACCAGCAGGTCTGGGATTGGGAAGCTCTTTCCTTGAATATACTGGTGGTTGAAAAGAAACTCTCCATCGCCCGTGAGCAGGCCCCTGCCGCTGGCCGGGGAGGGGCCCATGAGCCCGGAGGACAGCAGCACCATGAGGGGGTCGTAGTCAAGGTTCTGTGTTCCAGGGTCCTGTGTTCCCTGGAAGCCCCCCCACGGGGGGGAAGGCCAGTTCCTGGAGCCGAGGGCCCTGATGTCAGCAGGGCACCTTTCCATGGCTGCACGCACTGCCTGTGCGTTCGAGGAGGAGATGAAACCCGGAGTGAGCAGGAGCGCCCGCTGCTAGAAGGGTGGACCCAGGAACAGAGGCCGGCCCCGCAGGCATGCCTCACCCCGTGACTGTCAACGCCCAGCTGGATGCTGCCAGCCTTCCGCGTCCTACAGAGGCTAGCCAGCCCGCCCTTGCCGCCTGGTTTCCGTCAGGGACAGGAGGCAGCTCCCCAGCTTCTCCTCTGCCAGCCTGGACGGTGGCACCGCCAGTGGGGCCCCGGTCACCTCAGCTGGCCATGCGGTCGCCCCTGGGGCTGTGGCAGGTCAACCTCCCCGAGGTCATTCTCAGAGAAGGGGACCCGGGCGGGGGCCCCGAAACCAGTAACAGTCACTCAGTTTCTCTACTTCTCGATCACAGTTTGGCCCGTCTTTGAGTTCCGCGGACCTGCAGACCTCACACTCTGATTTGCCTTCCTAAGCAGTGCCTCGGTGCGAGGAGACTGGGTGCCCGGTGTGTGCCCGGCCGGGTGCGGGATTGGAGAGACAGCAGCGCGAGGATCCCCCTCCCCGCTCCTGTCCCGGCCCTCCTCTGCTGCCAGTGGCCGCAGGCTCACGGGGCCAGGGCGGCCCTGCTCGGGCGCAGGAAGGCCTCGTGGTACGTGCTGTACCGTCATTGCCTCTTAGGTTCGGGGTGGGGACGGGCCTGCGGCCACAGCCAGGGTAATAAATACTGAACGGGGTGGTGTGGCCCGCGGCCCGACGTGTTGTGCGGAACCGGAGCACATCGCGGGGAAGCAAAAAGCCACGTGACTGCAGCGCTGGTCTCCTGTGCCTGCTCATTGCAGTGGTTTCGGGTGTGACCAGCGCTCTGGCCCTCGGCGCCAGAGGCAGGGCGGCGATGGGCAGAAAGCTCTTCCTACGTTGACGGCGAGTCCATCGTCGAGAGGATCCGAACGACTTCTGCTCGCTGGGTGGGCGAGATGTGCTGCGTCATGTGGACGATGGAATCCATGGCGACCTCTGGGTTGGCCTGGACCAAGCTGGAAGGGGAAATTGGGGTTGGTGAGACCGAGAGAGACAACCATGCCTGGATCAGCGGAGCTTTAGAACCGCCGGAGAACCTGCTCCCGGGGTTCACCGTGGATCCGGCAGCCCCTGCCTCACCTTGTCTGTTTTCCTACTCGAGACAGGCACCCCCCTCCATAGCGCGGTCAGTACCGGATGAACTGCAAAAGCTCCACTATGTCAGAAAGTGTGGAAGTAACTTAAACCAAAACCAAGACTGGGGCATGTCACAATGATAGTGGGCCCTGCATGAAGCCGCTCCCACTGGCTAACCCTGGGACATGTGGGGCATCAAAAAACGAGTTAAAATCATTGAGAAGATGGAAGACACTCACTGGTCTATACCAATAATGAATATATAAGAAATGGGGGCGTGGAGAGGACTTTTGCTGGCGGGAGAATCAGGTGGTTACAGATGACTGGAGCGCGTGCAGGAGCTGGAATGCTCCATTTTGCAACCTCGCTGTGAAGACTGGATTGGGCGTGACTCACCCCCAGTGCTAAATGTAAAGCAGAAGTTCGGATGAGCAGAAACCTGCATGGCCTGTGTCTCTCCAGACTGGTTAGTAGGTTTGAGGAGAAAGATCAGGAGTTGGACAGTGGGGGAGTCGAGCAAGAGCTCGACCAGGAGATGGAAGCTAACATGGGGGCCGGCAGGTGACGTCACGCGCCCTCAGACGCGGCGCCCCGTGGGCCCCACCCTCACGGACGTGACATCCGGGCTGCGAATGCACAGCCTGAATCTAACCATGAGGAGTCACGGGGCAAACTCAAAACGAGCAGTGGTCTACAAAGGGTGGTTTAGATACAAAGGCGTGGTGGTCAACTTAGAATCACTTTACATGGTTATGTCAGGGACTAGCCCTATTAGCAAAGGCACACTGAAGCACTGGGGGTAAAGGGCCATGACGGGCCGTGACAGATGTAACTTACCTTTAAATGGTTCCGACAAAGGAAGAAATGCACATATGAGAGTGCTTATTCTTTTTACATATAAAACACACACAAATGACACAGCAAATGAAGAATGGGAAGAAGGGACAGTTAGGGAGCTTGGGATGGACATGTACACGTGCTTTATTTAAAATGGATAACCAGCAGGAACCTCCTCAGAGCACAGGAAACTGCTCCGTGTTAGGTGCAGCGTGGAAGGGAAGGGGTCTGGGGGACCGTGGACATGTGTATGTATGGCTGAGTCCCTCTGCTGTTCTCCTGAAACTGTCACAACGCTGTTAATTGGCTGTACTCCAATATGATGTAAAGTTTAAAAAAAAACTAAAAATGATACAGCAAATGAGGCAAAATGTAAATAGCAGGCACGTCTGGGTTCAGATTTGTTCTCTGTACTGTGTTTAGCTTTGCAGTTTTTCTGTAAGGGAAATGTAGTCAAAATGAAAAGTTCAGAAAAATGTCCCCTGCAGTCTCTGCCACCCCGCCTGTGGAGGAGACAGGAGCCTCTAGAACACAGCTCCCTCTTGGCTGGGGTTGGGGAGGAGGAGGTTTCCTAGGAACCAAAGGATGCAAAGAGCCTTCCTCCCAGAGCCATTCACCCAGTTTAAGGATCTGCATCTGGAGCTAATAGTTGGACATGGTGAGCTCAGCCATCATCCCTAAGTGCCCCTGGGGACCAGCCGCTGAGCGAGTACGGTGCTCCTGGACTCTGCTCTGATCTGATCAGTGTCTCAAACAGAAGGGGCCAAAAAGACCGCGCGGCATCGTCATCTCGCCGTTCGTGCAGAAGTCGCTCGTTCCCCAGAAGTGAGCCCGCCTCTGCTGAGGAGGCCCCTCCCTGGGGTCTCACCTGCGGATCTGCTTGAGGACGTAGTCTCTGCTGATGTACTTGATGTTCTCTTCAATCACCGAGCGGACGCCGTCTTCCTCTGTGAGCTGTTTCTCCAGCCACTCCACCAGATCCTTGTTGTTGTCCCAGACATAGGCCTGCAACAGATGATGCCTGGTCAGATGCCAGGGGCCCGCCCAGGCCGGACACCCTGACTATTCTACATCTGGGAGGGCCACTGCATTAGTGTCCTCAGCATAAAAGAGTCATGCCCAGTTTCTCCGTGACAGCTGTCTCTGTAGGAGGCGGTGGAAGCAGGCCTCAGGACAGGAGCCGTCCTCGCCCTCCCTGGCCAGCTTTCTGATGTGACACGCACTCCTGGAGAATCTATCTGGGCACTGAACAGAGGCATCTGTGCTCACAGGGATGCTGGTGCCGCTGTTTTGTCTCTGACTGTTTAGTCAAGAGCTGAATGGGCGTGAAACACGTGTGGGACTTCCCGATGGTTAAGACTCCATGCTCCCGATGCAGGGGCCCAGGTTCAATCCCTGGTTGGGGAACTAGATCCCATACACCACAACTCAGAGTTCAAATGCCAAAGTCAGGATCCCAAGTGCTGCAGCTAAGATCCAGGGCAGCCAAATAAACAAACAAATGCTGAAAAAAGAAAGAAAGCAACTTGTGCTTTTTTGAGGAGCTGAGACACAATTCCTAAGCATAGGACTCTGGTCGCCTCCGGCCACGGAGCCCGAGGCGGCCAGAGGTGAAGGGGGTCCTGCCGCCGGGTCAGAAACCTAAACCCCGGTTCACTGTGCAAGTTTCCCGAACGGTCAGGACGTCCATCACCCCGAAAGTCTTGACACACCACCTCTCACCTCCTCCTTTCAAGATCATTTTTAGCCAAGCATTTCCCAGGTAGTTGACTCCATAATAATTCAGGAGTGTGTTAGAAACCTAATAGCCTTCTCCTGGCTCTCGTCTCCTCTCATTTTCTTTACAAATCATTTAGGAATCGTTTTGTTAATGGTTTCCGGAAAACCAAGTACTGCCATTAGGGCTCATTCATATTTATGTCATTTTGTTTGGGTAATTAAACACAAAGCTCGTCATTTAAAGGTGCGCTATCCTCCTCTGTTATCACTAACCGAGTCAAAGTCAGAATGACAATGAGTTTGGCGCTGTAATTTAATAGGTGGGTGCATTAGGGAGCTCGGGAGGTGGCCCAGGAAGCCTGGATACCCGCGAAGGCGCCCGCACCGCGGCTGGGGTGGGGGGCCTGCCAGGCGCGGAGGGTGCATCCTCACACACCCCGCTGGAGGCGGCATGCGGGAGGCCAGGAGCTGCGCTGCTTCCCAAGGGTCCACGCCGGGCCTTTAAAAACAAGGGTCTCTTCTCAGACCCCCCCCCACCCCCCGTGCCCATCTCTGCCTTGGCTGGTGAGCCCGCGGGGGCTGGTTGGTTATTATATACCTTGTAACTGACTTCCACGTTTCTAACGGGTCTTAAGGAGTCCTTCACAGTGGAACAATTAAGGAGCCCCAGGATTAAGGATCAGTGAGGCGCCTTTTCTAGTTCTTTTGTCCATTTCCTTTGCTGGCCCCAAATTTGCCCATCCCTGCTTGTCATCACTGGTGAGAAGGTCAGTTCTCCTGGTCAGGGCGAGGCTGAGGGGAGGTCATGCCCCAGCTCCGTGAATGGGCAGCATGCTGGCACCCTGAGGCTAAATGGCAGGCGAGTACTTTGTCCTGAGAAAAAGGAGGTACCACACCACTCTCCATCTACAAGGGTCAGGGTGGCGATCGTCCCCACGGCGAGGTGCTCTTAGCATCACGTGCCAGCCCGTCCACCCCACTCGCGGACGGCGTGCTGACGTGCCCATCTCCACCGTGGTAATCTGGACTTCTGCACATGCCCTTACTTACGAGGATTTAGGGGGAGGAAGAAAGAAAACAATGCATGCTACTTGGGTTTCAGAATGGGGGGGTGGGGAAACCTAGATTTACCCAAGAATTCCAAAGCCTTTAGTTTAGGAGAATATTTAATACTCTTATTAATCATTTTTAATCCGTTTGCTTTTAATTAAGAAACAGCATGATGCTTTCCTATCAACATATGCCAGGGAGCAGATTAATTGTGGCTTAAGATAACTCTCCTTGATTGGTGTAATGTATTAGCTAACGAGATGCCTGCTTCTAACGATGCTCAGACGCTGTGCTGGCAGGCCCGCTGCCCTCCAGAGAACACGGCTCTCCCGTCCCCTCCTGCAGCCACAGAGTACGCTAGGTGTTCAAACACTGGAAAAGTTCCCAGATAGAATTAAAGCAACACGTTCCCAAGGTTTGGAAAATGTAGGCCCCCTTATATGAACGGTTTGCTGGTCACTCAAAATATGAGTGGACAATGACCCCCTCTTCTACTGGTGAAGTGTCAACTACAGCGCTGAGCGCACAGCAGCCACGGGGTCACGATCCTGGTCAACAGCATTTTTAGCAAGAATCAACAAACGTAGGCACTGCAGCCCCACGCGGGTTTTTTTTTAAATAACAGACCTGGGAGGGTTTGCTCTGGTATTGTGAGCAAGCTTCTCCCACCCAGGGCCAGGGAGTCTGCAGTGCCTCATTTGCCCTCCCGGAACAGAGCCATGAAGCTCGTCACTCCATCCAGCACGGCCGACGCTCTGCTGTCGTCATTTCCCTGAAAACGTGCCTGACTACTCCCACTGTGGATTTCAAGCAGCTGCAACATGCTGGGCTGCTCATCTCATGACGGGCCTGGCCCCGTATGTTACCTGCCTGCACTCATCCCAATCGCAAAGTTTTAATACCAGTAAAGTATTAATGATTAAAGGTCAGAGCAGCATGGCCTTACAGTACGTGTTCAGCAGGCACTTTATCTGGCTGTGCATCCGTGGGTCAGTATCTCTGGCATTACTCGGCTCACTAATTATGTGTAGTAATTAGTCTATCTTACAAAATCTAAATGACTTGTTGGGAAAGTTTCATTCCTAATGTATCGGATTGCTGTTAAGGCCTCCTTACGTGGTGGTGCAGCAGGGCCTGGGGGTGAACAGGCCGCAGGCTGATGGATGTGAGCCCGAAGCCCAGGCCTCATAGATAATTCACCTCGTGAGCGGCCTGGAGACGCCCCTGGGAAGCGATTTTCTTTTCCCTGAGGCTTTGGAGGACGCTAGTGGTAGCCCCGTGGGCTGGGGTGGCCGCTGGGCCTCGTTTCTGGGAGCCGCCCCAGCCCCAGCCCTGCTGCCCAGGTTCCACCTCACCTCCTCCCTTCCTGGCCCTAAATCAGAAGTTTGGTGCCCAAGACTTGTTCACGGGAAGCTTGGGGACAGTGGAAATCAGGTGGCCCTACCATTGGTGCTTCTTCCTCTCCCGACTTCACGAGGGCCTCCACTGGCCATTGGTCTCGTTTGGGAATGCAGAAGAAGAATGGATTTGCAGCTTCCTGGGTGGTAAGGGAGCACCATGGCATCCTGGATCTTGGACAGATTAGGGCCAAGTCAAGGGCTTCCCTGGTGGCTCGGCAGTGAAGAATCCGCCTGTCTCCAGAGGAGTCCCCAATGCAGGGGACTCGGGTTTGTTCCCTGAGTCGGGAAGATCCTCTGGAGAAAGAACTGGCGACCCACTCCAGTGTTCCCGCCTGGGAAATGCCATGGACAGAGGAGCCTGGTGGGCTCCAGTCCATGGGGTCACAAAGAGTCAGACACGACTGAGCAACGACAACAAGAAGGCCGAGAGCTGCTGAGTGCACGGGCCGCCCGGCTCTGTTTCTAGCCGCGCTGTTACTGAGCCCGCCTTCGAGCACGCCACGCTGAGGGGCCAGGAGGAAGCCGAGCTCCAGACACGGGGCTCGGTCCTTACAGTGTCGTTCAACATGCCCCAACCCTTGTGAGACAAACAACATCCCTATTTGACACGTGAGGAAGGGACGGTTAAGTACGTCTCAGCCAGCACATGGCAAAGCGGGGATCCAAAAAGTGTTACGATTCCAGAAACCACATCCTTCTCAATTTCTTCTACTGGAGCTTGGATGGGGTTGGGGGTGGGGTGGGAAGTCAGCCTGTCTGAAAAACCACACACCTTCAACTATGGATCTGAGAGTCAGCAGAGGAAACGTGCCTGAGAGACACGTGTGCCTTGCTCTGACAGCCAGATTGGACCTAGGCTCTTGTTATCTTTTCAGGGAACTGTGGCGATGCTTTTCTTCTCCCTGAAGTCACACTACGAACCGTAAACCCCACGATTTCCAACAGTGGGACTGCCCCTGTGGATTCAAACAGTCCCACAACTCATGGCAACAGATTCCTCTCAGGGAGACAAAAGAGCTCTACTCCTCAGTTATACAGCATCACAGTGTCTTCAGACTTGCTGTCCCAGAATCTCTTTATTCAGGACTAAGATTTAAAGCAAAGAAAAGGAATTTCTATGAAGAAAAGAACGCACAGCACGGCCCACAGGCACCCACACTAAGCGCCCTCCTCACCAGCAGCCACAGTGAGGGTCCCAGGGGCCAAGCCAGGCCCCAGGCCTGGAGCGCCGGCAGCGCACAACGCCCACCCCGTCTGAAGAACCAGGGGAAGGTGTGGGTTTTGAGGTGCTCCCAAGCACCGAGCAGGCTTGGCCCCTCCGAGGCAGCCACACGACTTTTCAACAGGACAACACTCTGCTCTC
This sequence comes from Bison bison bison, assembly GCF_000754665.1. NCBI lineage: Eukaryota > Metazoa > Chordata > Mammalia > Artiodactyla > Bovidae > Bison > Bison bison. Next base: position 10,623,418 of record NW_011495033.1, on the reverse strand, counting down.
AAGGGCGCTGCAGACTTTATCACCTGCCTCCCACTAACCCGAGTTCTGCTGAGCCTGCAGAATCCAGAAAGAGGTTTCAAAGCCGCACAGAGGGATCGCCCACCCTTCCTCTCTCTCTCCCCGTGCCCTGACTGCTCCGGGGGACGCTGTCTTCTGTAGATGGGGGGAGCGATACATTTGGGTCCCGGAGCCTCTGGTCTCCCCTCCTGAGCTGGGGTGTCTTCTGCACTTGACCTTCAGCCAGGAGCGTGTCCACATGGGTGGCTGTTCCCTCCATCGACAAGGGAGGCGTGACCTGCTTCCCCGCCAGGCCACCCCCGGGGGGCGGGGGGCTGGGGCACCCCCAAAGGGCCTGTCGCTGGCTTCCGCTCAGAGGGGGCCCGCCTTCCCACACCCTTGTGCCCGTCCAGG
>NW_011495033.1:10620192-10622871 GCF_000754665.1 Bison bison bison | reverse complement strand
CCGTCCCGGCCGTGCGTGGCCGTCAGTGACTAAGGCGGGAGGAAGGCCCTCTCCAGGCGGCCCGCGCACACTCCATTTACCTGGCCGGTCGCTCTGCACAACCACCTCTTATTTTACACTTGCGTGACTTTCAATGCCAACTTCCACACGAAGCTGCCAGTGGCCACTGACATAATCGACTGACCTGAACCTGAACCGCAAGTCGCAGAAAGCTGTCCTCCCTGGCTGCACATCCGAAACATTTATCCAAGGCAGTAAAGAAGAGGGGGGACTTAACACGGGGGGATCTTAGAATCACCCCGACCCACTGACTTTAAAACTGACAGCAGGCCCTGGAACTGCTTCCTGGGAACAGTCAGCGGAGACCTCAGGTGACACTTCCCGGGAGGAGGCCGGCGAGCCTACCATCCGGCCCTCCAGGCAGCCCCTCAGCAGTGCTCTAAGCCAGCAGTCACCAACTGTTTTCTGTCACACGGCTACCGGGAAGAGAGAAGTGTATTTCCAGCACGTACTACCCATATGCTGATAAAATGTATGTATGATGTTTATGATTCAGTCCAGATAGTCACTATGAATACAGGTTGACTGCTTCTTCTTAGTAAGAATAAATAGAAATAAAAGTTCCGACTTTTCCTGCCCATCTTCCCGTGGACGGTCTTGTGCAGCCCAGGGTTCCAGAGGCAGGAGCTGGGGCTTGGCTGTCCCGGCCGCAGCCCCGGGGCAGGATGGCTGGGGACGCGGCTTCAGTGGGTGCTGAGCCCAGCCCGCCCCGCACTGTTACCCCTGGGAGCTGTGGACCTGAGATTGGAAGACCTTCAGCAGGAGCCTTCGTGCCCACGTCAGGGTCCCGCCCCTCAGCACCGCCCCTGAGGGGTGGCACGCCTCACACAGGTCCCACTGCCGTGAGACACTCAGCGGCTCCCGCAGAACCCAGGACAGCCCAGCCCCTCCGCACGCTCCCCCAGCCTCGCCACCCCAGCTCCGGGCCATCCCGCGTACCTGCGGTGCCCCATGCGCGGCACCCCCGCCATCAGGCTCGGAACATGCTGTTCCTTCTGCCTGAGACGTTCCTTCCTCCCCCAGTCGAGCTTTGCCTCTGCTTCCTTCCTACTCTGTTTTCAGGTCTCTGCTGAGACATCACTTCTAAAAATCTTTCAGACTCTGCCCTCCCTGCCCACAGAGCGGGTCAGACTCTGCTTTGCCATGGTTTGCCATGGCAGGTTTGCCATGGTTGATGTCGGCCACTCTTGTGCGTGACCTCTTGAGGCCTCAGTCACCCTGCCTTGGCGGTGGGCTCAGCGAGGACAGGAACAACGTCTGCCTCTCTCCCTGGCCAGTATTTATTGATCGGAAGCATTCAGGAAGGTTTGCTGGATGACTGAATGAGCTGCAAGGAACGCCTGACCGCCCCTCTCCCAAGCCGTCAGGACGTGTTACTGCGGGGAGGACACAGGCTGAGGCCCGTACCCCCTCCCCTTCCGAGGCTCAGAGACTCCCAGACGCTGAGCCGGGCGGTGCTGGGGTAGGGGTGAGGAGCGGCGTGAAGGCCCCCCGGGGGTCACCCACCTTCACGGTCCCCTCCACCTCCACAAACCAGCGCCTCAGCATGGCCTGGATCTGCCCGTCTGTCAGCTCGGGGTTGGCACTGTGGATTTTCTTCTTGACCAGGTCCTCCAGCAGCAGCCGCCTCAGCCGCCAGTAGAAGAAGGTGCGCGAAGTCTTCCAATCCAGGATGTCCTATCCCGGGACAACAGAAAGCTCAGTCCCCCGAGCTCGGTACCCAGGCCGGAGGCACTCCACAGGCACAAACCCTACTCTCCAGTAAGTGCCTCGGAGACCTGAGAGCCGGCCATGAGCTCCCAGCCCCTGCAGACGTCTCCCTGGTTCCGAGCCACAGCCCCGCGCAAGCCCGACCGCAGCACCGTGCAGGGATGGGCCTGGCTGACGGCAGGCCCACACATGACCGAGATGTTCTGGGGCGGGGGGTGTCTCGAGTTTCCAGATAGCCAGTGTGTGGGGCTGGTTTTGAGCAGATAGCTCAACCTGCATGCAGGTTTTGGTTTCCCTGCTGGCCCAGATGGTAAAGAATCCTCCTGCAGTGCAGGAGACCTGGGTTCCATCCCTGGGTTGGGAAGATCCCCTGGAGGAGGGCATGGTGACCCACTCCAGCATTCTTGCTTGGAGACTCCCAGGGACAGAGGAGCCTGGCGGGCTACAGTCCACGGGGTCACCAAGAGTGAGACACGACCGAGCGACTAACACTTCACTTTAAATGAGGACTGGCTGCTGCTGGACTTGACCCTGGAGGAACCCACAGCCTGAGGACCCCTGGGGCGGCTGTCCCTAGGGCACTGCGTAGGACTCAGATTCCCGCCAGTAAAATGGAGCCCGCCTCCTGAGTCATCCCCGGGAACCTAAATCATGAACTGTTTTAGGATGATTACAGGCATAGCAAAGGGACAAGGTCTCCTCTGCAGAAGAGAACACGGGCTCCTCCACACACGAGCCGACAGCTCCCTGCGAGGGAGCCCGTGTGCGCGCGCCAGGCGGACATGGGCCGGCGGCGTGTCTCTGACAAGCCGGTCTCAGAAGCAGGGCTGCGTACTCACGTTAATGACCCCCTTCTCCTGCATGCGGCCCGGGGTGTCGTGCAGGTCTGCAAACTGCACGGCCACCTGG
>NW_011495033.1:10612168-10620092 GCF_000754665.1 Bison bison bison | reverse complement strand
GCTCGGCCGCGCTGAGCTCGGGGGTGCCTGCGAGGAGACAGACCGTCAGGGGCAGGGGGCCATGGTCCTGGGGGCTTGGGGGCCCGGCTCTCTGCTGTCTTCGCTGCCTCTGCTGATAACTGGACCCCGCAGACACCAGACCTGCCATGGGGCCCTTCCCAGTGGGGGTGAGTCACAAAAGCAGCCTCCGGGGGGCCCACTCCCCAAGCAGGTGCCAGCTGCCTCCTGGAGGCCTCTCCCCATCTCACCGACAGGAGGCCCCTAGTCCCCACGAAGGCCACTGTCCCGCGAACCGCGAGCAGCCCCAGAATGGCCGCCCCACCCGGAGCGTGGACCAGCTGGGGACGCCCTCGGCCTCTGTACACCCAGCAGCAGCGCTTCCCTCCCCACGTCTGGTCACCTGCCCACCCCGCCGAGGACCTGCTGTCCTCAGAGCTGGAGCTGCCTGGCTTCATAGCTCTAAACTCATATTTGGATACTCTTAACCTGAAATTTGTCAGAATCCACCCCAGTGAGAGCCTGAAACACATGTTTCATGCTGGCTCGGTGGATTAGCCTGCCTCCTCGTCTCCTGCCTGGGCTCTTATGGCCAGAGCCAACCCCTGACCACCGTGACAAAGACACTCTAGTTCTTGGGCTAAAAGAAGAGGAGGAGAAAAGAGAAAGGTAGGGGACTTCCCTGGTGGTTCAGTGGCTGAGACCTCGTGCTCCCAATGCAAGGGGCCCAGGTTTGATCCCTGGTCAGGGAAGTAGATCCCGCATGCCGCAACTAAGACCCACCCGGCACAGCCAAATAAACAAAAGACAGTCCACAAACCCCATCTGGGTCACCCAACTTACAAGCACGTGGCACCCTCACTCAATAGATGAGACCGTGGAATTACTTGTAACAAGGAGCCTCCCGTCCCTACTCAACAGTATCCCAGGAGAGGAGCTGTCCCGTTGTACTTTTTTCCCTAATGACTCTCAGAACGAGACTTGCAATCAATACCAAAAATTTAGCTGTCTGCCTAGCAAGGACGCGTAAGTCTAGCTGAAGGAGCAATAGGTGACAGCCCCTGGTGTTGGTGACAACCTGAAGTGCTTGGTCACCAACGCTGACAAACGACTGCGTGGCCACAGGTGACGGCATGCAGAAGGGAAAGGCCTGTTTTCAGCACGTCCGTCTGGAATGGGCCTTGCTTTTTATGCCGCTATGAATCACAAGCCGTAAACAACCGTGGGCTGCTGAGCGAGCTGTAAGTATCATCCACAAACACATGTTAATAGATCAGGGGTGGAACTCTAGTACCTAGTTTCAGGTTTATGAGGTTTTTGGACACCCAAGCCCACTCTTTTTGTTTTCTTTCTTTAAACCCATCGCTACTTTGAAGCTGCGATGAGCAGTGGGGAGGGCGATCCTTCCTTGGGCTCTCACGCTGACCGATCACATTGGGCCCCTGGCCCTTCAGCAGCCTTCTTTCCAAAGCAGGAGCATGGTGTGACAACAGCGGGCCCCGCACTGTGAGACGAGACGGAGGCCCGTCCATTCCAGTCTGGAGAATTCCTGGAAGGAGAGCTGACCAGCTTCTTCTGAAATGAGACGTTCACGGGTATAATACCCTTGATAGGGAAGCAAAGATCTTTTCTTCTCCAATAAAAGGAACCAAGAGACTCCTTGGAGAAATGGTTGATTCCAGGGCTGGAGCAGGAGAAATATTGAGATGAACTTGGAACATACTGTCACAACATGTGGGCAAGCACTCAGAAACCGCCCGGGCGTGTGACAAGGGTACAGGAGGGCTTCCCCGGCGGCCCAGTGGCAACGAGTCTGTGCCTCTGCTGCAGGGGGTGCAAGCTTGATCCTTGGTCAAGGAACTAAGACGCCACATGCCATGTGGCCAAAACAAAATCAAGAACTTCTTAAAAAAAAAAAGACACAAGAGCCAGTGTGAAGGTGTTCCAGCAGGCTAAATCTGGGACAATTTGAGCATCGGGCTGAATATTTATGGAATTAAATAAGAACCTGTAAGTCACCCTGACACACGTAATTAAATGGAAGAGAAGGGGAAAGAACGCCCTCCCTCTCCCCAGACCAACAACTAATAGAGAAGGAATGGCAGAATTAGAAAATCACCATTTTACAGCCATCACGGTCATTGATTCTGCCAAGAATTATCAATAGATACTAAAACTAGTGCGTGAGTGTTTGACGAGGAACAGGATATTTACATAGTCTCAAAGTATCTCCTTACAAATTACTTATTAATTACAAAGGGGGAAGATGGAAACGTTACAGTGGATTAACGCAGTGAACAAAGCCTTAAACAAGGAATCCAAGCTGACCAGCACCAAGAGCAGGACAAGCTGACGTCACGTGCCTCTTGACAAAACGTCCTGAGAAGGACATGACATCACTTTTGCAATATTCCTGCCAAAAGTGTATAATCTCTAACCCCAGGGAAACCTAACACAGACCCAAATGGCGGAACATGCTACAGAGTGACCTGGACTTTCTAAACAATGTCAAGATCATGAAAGTCAAAGAAAGGGCCAAGAACTATCCCAGATTAAAGGAGACAAAATCCTGGAGGACAAATTACAACATGTGCTGAGATTAGATCTCAGATCTGGAACAAACAAACAAACAAAAAAGCTAGAAAGGCTGTAAAGACACTATTAGGACAGCTGGTAAATTTTAATATGAATCGTGGATTAGACAGTAGTACTGTATCAATGTTACAGCTTCTGATTTTAATAAATGTATTTTGCTTATGTAAGAGAAAGTCTCTTCTTAGAAACATACACAGAATACGTATGGACAAAGGAGCGTGATGTCTACAAATGATCTCAGACGGTTCAAACAAAGCGCATACATGTGTGGGGAGACTGAGCGAGGCAGCACATGGATGTGAAAATGGTAAAGCGAGTCAGACAAGATGGCAACAGCAGGTGAATCTGAGAAAAGGGCATCTGACGTCCACTGTACCATTCTTGTAACTTTTCTACAAAATTTTATAAAATGGAAAAAATTAGAAAAATAAGTGCCACTAAAAAAAAAAGTTTATCTTGGCCCCCTAGTGCGTATAATCAGTTAACCAAAGCTAATACCTACAGGGCACGGCTCTAAGTGCTTTTCATCCATTAACCTGTTTAATCCTTACAACGACCTTATGAGGCTGCCATTCCTATTATTCTCATCTTACAGGTGAGGAAACCCGGCCCTGCTTATTTATGTAACTTATCGAGGTCACAGAGCTGGAACAGGGCCAAGCCAGGCCCTGCGTGCAGCAGCTGGGCTCCTGAAGCTTTTGCACATTGTGCTGTGAGTGTTCCTGGCTTATGTGTACACGTGTTTTGGTAGTGGTATCCCTTAAAACTTTAGAAAAGGCTAAATCAGAGGACGGCAGATTCCTGCCTGAGGAAGCTGAGGCGCCACCTCAGTCTCATTCCACAACCAGAGCAAGACAACGTGGCCAATGAACCCCACTCTGTGAGTGGCTAGGACATCGCCCCTTGTTACAGGCATACCTAGAGAATAGTTTATTGCTAAAAAATGCCAAAACAAGTACAAAAACATCAAAACATAATATCAAAGGTCACTGATCACAGATCACCATGAGGAATATAATAATAATAATGAAAAAGTTTGAAAATGCAATAAAGCTAGGTATACCTGTAATTGTACTTGTTATGGTGAAATCAAATAATGTTTTCAAGCAGGAGTGCACGCTACAGGGAAATCACTGGTGAAAGGAAGAGTCAATCGATGCTGCAGACCTGACTTTTGTCTTATTTTAAGGAACTGCCACAGCTGCTCCAACCTTCAGCAGCCACCACTCTGATCAGTCAGCGGCCATCAACATTAAGGCAAGACCCTCCACCAGCAAAAGGATTCTGATTTGCTGAAGGTGCTCAGATAAATGGTGAACACTTTTTTTAGCACTGAAGTGGTTTTAAATTAGGGTGAGTGCATAGTTTTTTAAGATAGTATAATGCTACTGCACACTTAACAGACAGCAGTATAGTAGCAGCGTAACTCTTCTATGAACTGGGAAACCAAAGAAGTCATGGGACTCACTTTATTGCAAGATTCACTTTATCGTGGGGGTCTGGAACTGTGGCTTGGCGGTAAAGAATCTGCCTGCCAATGCAGGGAACAGGATTAGACCCCTGGGTCAGGAAGATCCCGTGGAGAAGGAAATGGCAACCCACTCCAGTACTCTTGCCTGCGAAATCCCACAGACAGAAGAGCCTGGTGGGCTACAGTCCATGGCTCTGAAAAGAGTAGGACACGACTTAGTGAGTAAACAACAACTGGAACTGAACTCGCAATACCCCTGAGGCACCTGGAGACCAGCAGGGAAGATCACAGCCCTGCTGGGGGCCCAGGGACGGCAGGCCCGAGCGCGTGCCTGAACAGGGGCTTCCAGACCCTCTCAGCAAGCCCCCTCTAGGTCAACAACATCCATTCCGATATGTGCCCCGTGGGTAACACACTCCATTTACTGAGCGTTTCCCACGTGCCAGACGCTGCACTCCGTGATTTCAGGAACACACAGCTCATAAGTCACCACAGCTCAGACTTGGGTCTGGTCAGCAGCTAACACCGCGGCTGCCAGCAGGCCACCTCAGCGTCACTGAACACCTTCCAAGTTGCTCCAGGTACACCATCTCTAATCCTTATACCGACCCAACCTTACAGACAGGGTCTGAGTACGCCAAGGCTCTGAAATGCGACAGAGACTTGCCCAACGGCACCTAGCTCTTAGGTAGAGAAGTCAGATTTACACTTGGCTCTGGCTGTCTCGGAAGCCTGTTCGTTAAATAGTACTGAAAGTGGCTAAGCAGTGACCAGAGGAGGGCAACTGGCCAGAGTCTGGTCCAGTGTTAGGCGGAGTTAAGAGCACAGCTCAGCACTGGGTGCAGAGTGGGAGGACTTCTGGGCTTAGGAACAGGGCATTCTGGGAACAAGGCCTTGGAGGGATAACTGGCCCCTTTACCAGCAGCGGGGACAAGAAGGCTAGTTCCCAGACTAACAAAATTCTCATCCACCCAGTCAAGCTATTCTAGAGCTCTGAAAGAATAATGAAATAAACCCCCTCCGACAGCCTGGCCCTCCGGAAACTAGGAGGATCCCAGAGCATCCCCTGAAGCCTGCAGGGTCTGATTCCTTTGGCGATGCCTCTGATTGTAGTTCAGACCTACCTCCCCAAAAGCAGCAAAGCAAGGCAAAGACATTAGTAGAGAAGGTATGCATTTTTAAATGCCCGTGAGAAAGATGAGTGTACTTAAAGAGGGGGAATAAAAGGTTTTCTCAATTTTATTTTCTACAAATAAAAAGGCTGCTCTTCGGCTGGTTACAGCACACGGGGGCCCCTCTCCTTGTACAGCAAAGCAGCCAGTCCCGGTAATGATTTAGGGGAGATTAACAAATATGTCAATGTCTATTTTCTGCTTAATTTAAAAGCGGCGTCTATAAAGATTTTTGACTTCTGAACCCTGTTCTCCTGGAAGAAAGGAGGTAAGAATGAGGAGGGGGATAAAGAGTGATTATCCTATCATTGATCGTTTGTCAGGAGCATTTCTTATTCACTGGACTATTGTAAAAAGCTAAGCTCTCGATCAATCCTGTAAGCTCCCTGTACAATTAAATATCTTGGAATGGTTTTCTTTCTTTTCTAGCCAGATTGCAGGGCCTCAGGGTTTTTAGGGAAGCAAGCTGGCGTGTGTGCGTGTGTTTAAGAATATGTCTCTGAGAGGAAAGTCATTCTTTCTAGAATCCTACTTTAGGACAAGGCTGAAATGGGAAAAGAGAGGTAGGTCATTCCCATGTCCTTCCGTCCCCCAAAATACAGTCCCCATGAAAACCTAAAAATCCAGCCTTACAATGAAAAATGTTTAAAGAGGGACTTCCCTGGCAGTCCAGTGGCTAAGACTCTGCACTCTCAGTGCTCGGGGCCTGGGTTCGGTCCCTGGTCAGGGAACTAGAGCCCGCATGCTGCAGCTGAAGATTCCACGTCTTGCCACAAAAATCAAAGATTCCGTGGGCCCTAGATAAGACCTGGCAAGCCAAAGAAATAAATGAATAAGTATTTTTTAACAATGTTTAAAGAGTTAAATGCAAGAAGAGATACTATTAGTGTGATCTAATGAAAGCTAACATTATTGAGATATTCCCATACACTCATGTGTAAGTACTGTTCATCTCCTTTCATCTTCACGACAAAAGATCGCTGTGATTTCCTAGACGGGGAAACTGAAGCACACACAGAAGTGAAGCCCAAGGCCACAAAGGCAGGAAATGGTGGGGCTGGATTTGCACTTAGGCAGTCTGGCTTCAGAGTCCATACTTTTGAAATGAAACAAGTTAAACTGACTTGCAAGTGTCCACAGGACGGCAGCCCGTCAGGTGTCCCCCTGGGGCCAGGACGGAAGGAAAAGCCACCTCTCTCCTCCAGGGGGTCAAAGATGAAGAGAAGTTTCTGAGGAGAACACCGATTTCAGCAGCAGAGGTGTTTCTACCCAGCCTTGACCCTGGGGGAGACAGGAGGTGGTCGACCTTATCCTAGGCATGAGCAGAGCGTCCTATAGAGTAGGATTTTGGGGGGAGGGTGAGACCTTCAAAGCTCAGAACAAAAGTCAGAGTGGTAGGTTAAAATTTCTCCGCTCAGCCAAAGGCACTGGGTGATCTTGCAGAAATTTCTTCCCTTTTCTGAGCTGTCTCTCATTTATGGAACAACCATCCTAATCGGGCAAATAGGAAAAATATTTTATAAAAGAATGTGATATTGAATGTGTGTGTTCTTTTAATTCTTAACTTTTTTTTTTAGTCCTATGAAGAAGCCTATGTAAATTTAAACCCAATTTTAACTTTTATGGGCCCTTCTTCTTCCTCGGAAGAAAGCAATTTGCTTTGATTGGTTAAATACTTATAATGCTAGAGAAAAAGGACTAGATCACCCTCCCCACTAAGCGCCTGAATATCTCAGCTCTGAGAACACACACCCATTCCTCAACCTGGAGACTGAAAAATCAGCATAAAAAGACTGGAATCTTCTTAAGATTCTGAAGTACAAACGTAAGTAGCTGTTTAAAAAGATCTATGTAACCCCATTTTCTATGCTGAAAGAAATTTCTCTACAAAGATAGTAAGATAGGACGCAAAGAGAAAAGAAAAAAAACCACCAACCCTGCAAAACGATTTCTGTACCCATAACGGGTGTGCCTTTCTTTACCCAAAAGCGTTCTTGAAAAACTGTGTAAATCAGATCCTGTTTTTAATGCCTTAAGGGAGCTATTTAGAAGGAGCCCTGCAGTGACTCCTTTGGTAAAGCAAATAATCCTTTTGTAATGGGAATAATTTCTCCCAATGTATCTATTTTTTTTTCTTAAATCCCATTTTCATATATCTGCTTTTCTTCAGAGGGAGCTATACCTATCTAAATACAACTGTATTTGCATATTGATTTTAACAGCAACCCTCTCAAGGGACATTTAACCCCGAGGTTCCTTGTTAGTGCTCTGCTAAGGTGTTAGTCCTCTACTGTTCATATTTTTAAGAATCCTTATAGTCAACCCAGAGATTTCCAAGTGGGACTAACAAACAGATATTAAATATATTACTTGTCCCCTGGGCCACCCTGCACACATCCCACACAGAAGGCTCAGCAAACAGCGCAGATTCTCCGAGTTCTAGTGGCAGGAAGACTGGCAGTCTGTTTTCCTTCTCCAGGTTGCTCTCCCTAAGGTGGAAGGACAGGGATCTGAGTCACTGGGGACCCACAGGGGAAGAGGGTCCCTCTGACAAGTTCTGACCACCTTGGGCAGGCAGAAGCTTAGGTTCAGTCCCACAAAGGGCCTGCCGGGTCCCTCCGGCCTGATGGACTTGTGACTCACTCCTTTCTGGGAAGAGGCAAGCCCAGATGCTTCAACAAACAAAATC
>NW_011495033.1:10610980-10612068 GCF_000754665.1 Bison bison bison | reverse complement strand
AAACAAAATCCGATTAGCAGATCACACCAGAAGGACCCCTTCTTCCCAGAAAAAGCTGTCACGACTGCACTAAACTGCACGAGGCCAAAGAGCTTCTGAACTGGTGCGATGAGGTGGGTTTTAAGCTGGGCCTCCTTAAGAGGGGGCTTCCCTGGTGGCTCAGATGGTAAAGGAATCTGCCTGCAATGCAGGAGACCTGAGTTTGATCCCTGGGTCAGGAAGATCCCCTGGAGAAAAGAATGGCAACCCACTCCAGTATTCTTGCCAAGAGAATTCCATGGACAGAGGAGCCTGGCTGGCTACAGTCCATGGGGTCATCACAAAGAGTCAGACATGACTGAAGGACTAACAATTTTCACCTTCACTTCCTTAAGAGGGGAGGCACAATCCCACCCTCACCTTCATGATTTAACCTTCAGCAGTCTTCCTATCACAGAGACCAGGGCTTGGGGGCCTCGATGCCCCCAGGAGGACACTCCACGTACAGCGGAGAGAGGGCCAGAGGCCACTCCCCAGGCGGACTGGTAGGGCTTCTTTCCTGTGCTCAGCTTTCCAGGCAGGGACACTGCTTCCTGCTTCAACAGGCCACACGGGCTTTTCTGCTTACGGCATCCCAAAGAGGACACAAGAGATGGAAAAGCACACGGAGTGCAGAGACTCCATCATCTCTGCTAAAGAGAGCAGCTCAGCTGAGTCCCCTTAACTCAAGGATGCGTCAGTTTCCTGTCATCCTGGTGGCTAAAGGGGAAGCTCAGGAGGGAAGGAGGCCTGAGGATCTTCAGACACGTGGATCCTCACCCGCAGTCACAATATTCCCTCTGCGCCTGGGGTGCCTCAGGCTGGAAGGCGTGGGGGTGAAGCGTAGGTGTGTGTGCAGATCTGGGCAGGGGCCAGCTCACCGGGCTGCCTCTGCCTGCCTCAGACCACCACTCCCAGGGCACGCTTCATCATCGTGGGCACAGCCGGCGCGCAGCATGGCAGGCTGCCCGGCTGTCCGGGAACAGGGCCACCGCCAAGACGTGTGTCTGGAGAAGAAAGAAGCTCCACCAAGCGGCCCCTTGGCCCGGTATTCCTAGCGTTGAGGACAG
>NW_011495033.1:10610703-10610880 GCF_000754665.1 Bison bison bison | reverse complement strand
CAGGGAGTGTACAGTGGCTTTGCACTCGGACCGGACGGCTCCCCCTCCGCCTAAATTGATGTGTCACTTCCCTCTGAACACAGGAGGAGGGCGAAGATGCCGGAGGACCGTGCATCACAGCATCAAGAGGCCAGGCTGTGCAGGCCGACCGGCTCCCCGGCCACCCTGCCTGTCCCG
>NW_011495033.1:10608897-10610603 GCF_000754665.1 Bison bison bison | reverse complement strand
GCCTGTCCCGGAGGTAGAAAGATGTCAGAGCGAGACGGGGAGGCCTTGGCGGGCTGCGCGCTGCGTCCAGAGATGGAGTTTCATTTCCTCACAGCAACCAGATGGAGGACATGCTCCCCTCGGCACTGACTCTGCCAAGCCCTGGTTCTGAGGACTCAGGGTCAGAACCCACCTGGCAATGCAAGATTCCGGGATCTGGGCCGACACTGCATTTTTTGCTGGGGTAGTTATCCCCTTTTCCTTCATCAGGGGCCAATCCACATACTAATTTCATACTCTCTGTTGTAACCAGAGAACTGTGCACGAGTAATTCACCACCACTATCCAGACTAACTGGATAAAATGACAAAAGGTCATTTTCTTAAAAATAAAATCCCGAAAGACATGAAGTTACTGTTCAGTCGCTAAGTCATGTCTGACTCTTTGCAACCCATGGACTGCAGCATGCCAGGGTTCCCTGAAGTCAGCTGTTCAAAATAAAATTATTCACTCATTAAGTATTATTAATGAGTAAATACCATTTACGATTTTGACCACAGTCAGTCACCGTGCACTGGTCTAAGTGGCTGGACAGCACGCTCCCCCGGGCTGAGGCCGACTGGAAAGAGACGGGGAGCGCAGGACAACATCCACTCCCACAGGCTCCCTCCTGCAGCAGGTTCCTCTCGGGGCAGCTGGGTTCAGATCACAAAGGGAAGCGCTCTTGTTTAACTTTGATCAGGCTCAGTACCCAAGGCAAATCGGAGGAAATCCTGAGAAGAGCGGGCACAGGGAACCAGAAATTCCCTCCTGGGCACAGGCGTATATTTATTTTGTATCTTGGATGACTTATTTAACGCTTCCTTCTGCCTCAATCTCCCAATCTGGAAAACTAAGTCATTTTCACCCATTTTGTAAAAGAAAAAAAGGCATTTTGGCAGTCTGCTTCTAGGCACAAAGAAAGGAGCCAGACGCTGATGTGAACCCCAAAGGAGCTGGCTTTGCGACACTCCTCCCGTGACACCGCCGCTGACCTGTCCTGTCACAAACACGCCTGAATGCCCACGGTCTCCCCATCCGACCGAGAATGCCTGAGAGACGAGACTGCTGCCACTGCTGCTTTCACGTTTCCTTCCCTGTGCCACTCGCTCCAAACGGGGCCGAAGGCACCCAGAGCGCTCGATTCCAAACGCGGCACCTACGGCTGCTTCTGGCGACCAGGATGGAGAGGAAAGGATGCCGATCCCCACGTTTGGAAGGTGCTTTGCAGATTCAGAGCAAACGCATGTTCATCCAATCCCGATGCTGACCAGGAAGGGGCAGTGGCCCCCACTCTCCGGATGAAAGAACGGATGCTCGGAGAAGTTCAACAACCTTCCTGCAAGCAACACACCCAGGACTTGCACACATTTATCTCACTCCACACGCACAGGCAGGAGACAGGAGATGCGGGTTTGATCCCTGGGTGGGAAAGATGCCCTGGAGACGGAAACGGCAACTCACTCCAGTGCTCTAGCCTGGAGAATCCCATGGACAGGGAGCCTAGTGGGCTGCAGTCCATGGGGTCGTAGAGTCAGACAGGACTGAGCAACTAACACTTTCGCTTTCTTTTATTTTTCCTCCAGCTCCACTGCTCATGCCCCAGGCTGCCCCAGGCCAGAGCCTGCTTCACATTTAGCCCACTGAGGAGTCTTTCTCTTGTGCCATTTTGGTCAAGGTTAAATAAA
>NW_011495033.1:10587391-10608797 GCF_000754665.1 Bison bison bison | reverse complement strand
AGGTTAAATAAATCTGGTTTTCTTCACCGTGGATTGGAAATTGATAATGAGATGATTTGTAACAAATGATTAAATGGCCATCACTTGGGAAGCTCCTCCTCTTCCCCTTCCCACGTTTCAAAAGTTGAAAGGTGCTGGGTGAAGGTGGGAGCGATGTCACTTGCCTCCCAGAGAAGGAAGCTTCAGCCCCACACCCCTCACCCTCCAGCCTCTCTGCAAACAGATGTCAGAGAGGATCCCTCTGCCTACCACCCAGTTGCTCTGAAGGGATGATCACAGCCATTGGGGGGTTAAAAAGAGGCAGTGAACCCCCAGTTAATGAGGAGGAATTCAGCAGGCAGTGTAAGATAAATGGAGCTCTCTCTGCTTCTGCTGGAGTCAGCATGAACTGCGGCCCTGCGGCTTGTTTGTGGCAAATGGAGTGCGCGAAATATCAAAGGGCAGTGATCCAGAAGAAGACCGACTTTGACAAATTTTAAATTGGCCAGAAAGAAAACCAGCAAAAAAAAAAAAGAAGGAAAAAAGAAAAGTAAAGAGAGAGAAAATTATGTAATTCGCAGTGTCCTGCAATTGTGGCGTTGCTGCCTTTGTACGGAATGAGGGGTAAAAACTGCAGCAACGATCGCCGGATGCTGGGAGCAATTATGAGCATCTTAGTGAGATGCTTATCGGTGGCTGAAGCTTTTAGAGCTCTCTCTGTGTACAGTTGCGAGGAACTTGCACTTGAGCTGCAGTTACTTTAATTAAAGTGTATGGGGTTGGTCAGAAGTTAATTATCCTGTTTGGAGAAGAAAGGTGGGGGGGAGGAAAAACCACCTCAACAATTCTGGGTGGCAATAGATTTTAGAAACCTGGCCAATTTCTTGTTGTCTGTGTGCAGATCCTATAAAAGGATCAGGCTGTGCTGGGTGAGAGCTATTGGCAGTTGTTTCCTAACGGCAAACAATGGGACACGAACAGGGTTTATGGTAGCCCGAGTCGCTGTGTACAGCAAACACTCTGGAAAGCCCCATGGGCAGAGGAGCCTGGAGGGCTGCGTTCGTGGGGTTGCCCAGAGTCGGATGCGACTGAGCACACACGCTCGTGCATGGCTCAGGGCTCCAGAGTGAGGACAGGCACACACCCAGCAGCTTCTGTGTCTCTCGATGGGGCGGGTGTAGAGGGCTCACCAATGGCACTTCACTAATTAAACTGTTACTTGGAACATAAAGAGCTAGCACCTCTTGTTCTACGTCTTCCAT
The DNA here is from genome assembly GCF_000754665.1 of Bison bison bison. NCBI lineage: Eukaryota > Metazoa > Chordata > Mammalia > Artiodactyla > Bovidae > Bison > Bison bison. The sequence goes on along the minus strand of NW_011495033.1, from coordinate 10,607,556 downwards.
TCACTGGATTTCACTACCTTTTAAAGACAATCTCTCTGTTCCTTTAGAAAAAAACAAAATCAAACCAAACCAACAAACAAAAGAACCTCAAGTCATGATCTTTTACTAACACAGCAAAGGTCTCAGTGGGAGACCTGGGCAGAAAATCAGTGTTTTAAGAGACTCGGAAACTCTTTCAGGCTCTGGACTCAACACAGGGCTCCCACAGTGTAGTCCAGTGTTCCAATCGCAAGAGCCTTCCAAAAGCCCCGGAAACAAGTGAGCAACCCGGTAAAAGCTGGATGCGCGGAGCACAGATGCTCCCGGGGCACTGCGGCCTGGCCTCTTCTGTACATGCACAGTGCGCGCTCTCTGCTTCCACTTCTCCAGCTCGGGATGGCCCTAGCGTGCCGCTGGGCAAGGCTGTGGCTTTCCCATCCCATGACACGGACTCTTACATCCCTCAGCAATGAGGCGGGCTCGTCCAGAGAGACGAGCAGGAACAGGATACTTAGGCTGACCATGCTTTCTGCCTGGCCGGCCTGCCCCCAACAGCAGTGTACCACTAACCGTTCTGGACAAGGACATCCACAAGCCTAGAAAGGTGGGCTGCTTGAACTGTAAGGAAATATCAGAAGGAAAATCGGGTGACTTTTGCCTGTTTAGGGCCCACTTCCCCTCCTATTACACACACTGTTTCATTCTACCAAGGTTCTTACCATAGAGAGGACAGTAAATAAAGATTATCATGAATTTGATCAAATGCTTCAGTACCTCTTCCCCTGGCCTATGAATGCACTCATTACAAATCAGCTGAACGGCTCATTGACTTGCCAGGAGGACAAGCAGACATACCCAATCGCTCAGCCAAGTGGATGTAGACTGGGTCCACCCGACGCATGGTTTTCACCAGATCCTTTCTGCGGAATTTGATTTCGACTGTTCCTTCCGGCTCCAGAACGGATCCCCTGGATCAGAGAGAAAAGAAGGGAGACAAAACAGAAATAGAGACACTTTAATGAAAGGAGACAACACAGAGAGAGGCCGGTTACTGTCTGTGGACCAGGAAATAGCTTCGCTATGGTTCTGCCCACCCACGGTTCACACAAGTAACCCCGGAGGGGAAGAGCAGGCACCAGAGAGTCTAAGTGGGCTGCGAGAGAGGCCTGGCAGAAAGCAAATAAATTCATTCTCATTATGACATCAGTCTACTTCCATCTCAAAGGGAGAAGATACAGGTTCCACCATCTACAGGTGAGAAGGGTGAAAGAAGTCACATTTTCCAGAAAAAGAAAAAAAAAAAGTGTTGATGTAGGTGCAGTGACAGTTGGACAATCTCCATCATGCATGCTGTGCAACGAGGGGAGTGGGTGCCGACCAGTCCCACGCACGCACGGCAGCCTGCTGTTTGCACTCGGGCTTACAGGGCCAGGCCAAGCTGGGGAGGAAACGGTCAGCCTGCCGCCATGGAAATGACAGGCTGAGGGGCTTCAGGGTCACTTCCAGTACATACTGATGACGTTCTATTACCAGGAAGTTCACCCTAAACACCTTTCTTTTAAAAAAACCTTCTACACGTTAAAAAAATAATATACATATGTATATTGTTTTACATATATATAATTTTTGACGTGTAGAAGGTTTTATTAAAAAAAAAAAAAGAATATATATATATATACACACACACACACAGTGACTTCCTAGGTGGCGCCTGTGGTAAAGAATCTGCCGATGCAGCAATGCAAGAGACGTGGGTTCGATGCCTGGGTGGGGAACATCCCCTGGAGTAGAAAGTGGCACCCCACGCCACTCTTCTTGCCTGGAAAATTCCATGGACAGAGGAGCCTGGCAGGCTACAGTCCATGGGGTCGAAAGAGTCAGACACGACTGAGCGACTAACACATTCACCGGTTGATATGTGTATGTGTATATGTGTATAGCCTGGTATCAGATCAGAGGCTAAGCTGGGACTTAAAGGTCAGTCCTTAAGTATAGAACGTTAGCACAGCGATTTGACAATAAAACCACTGGATTCTCTTAAGCAGCTATTGAAATAAGAGGCTGAAATTTGGGGGAAAGGGGAGACGTAGGTGCTCTAACAAAATGACTGGATATAGGGACTGGCGTGGAAAATGTCAAGGAAATATGATGTAAAATTATGAAAAGGCTGAAAACAGATCATGAAAGGAAGTTGGATTTGGTCCATTTTGTTTCAGGCGCCGATGCCTAACAGAAGCTTGGGGTTTTCACTGCAGTTCTCTGCGAGCTGCGAACACTGCTGTCCAAGCCTCGAGGGAGGCACTGCCCTGGGGGAGAAGCTTGGGTTGGAACCACAGAACGTGGGTGCCGTGAAGCACCTCAATGGTCATCCAGTTCATCCCACAGACAAGGGGAAGCAGCTCAGGGAGAGTGAGAACCGCTCCGATTTCCCTCTAGCCTGCGGCAGGGTCTGGTGAAGACTCCAGGACTCCAGACTAACAGCTCAGTGCTTCTGCCCCACCTCGCTGTAAGCCACCTCTGCCACACACCTAAGAAGGAGATAGTGAGGGACTTCCCTGGCGGTCCAGTGGTTGAGATTTCTCCTTCCAATGCAGGGAGTGTGGGTTCGATTCCTAGTCGGGGAGCTAGGATTCCACACGCCTCATGGCCAAAAAACCAAAACATGAAATAGAAGCAATACTGTCACAAATTCAAAGGAGACTTTAAAAATGGTCCATATTAAGAAAAAAAATCTTAAAAAAAGAGACACTGAATAGGTCGATGTGAACAACCAATAGGAGACAGTCTCTCAAGTTGGAGGGCCCGGATGGAGGATTTCACGGTAAAAGAATCGAGGGTGGGGGATCACATGGGAAAGTCTGACTCCAGCCTGGCTCCCTTCTCGTGCTGGCGGATGCTACCTAGAAAGCCTAGCTTTGTGACCCTGGAGCCCTCTGGGGACAGTCTGAGTCAGATAAAGGCCCCTCGGTTAGACAGGCTCTCCGGAGGACACCCGACAGCGGGAGGCTCCCCAGGGGCAGCGAGAGGAAGCAAGGAAGGAGCACTACCTGCTCTCGCGGTCCGCATACATCTCCATGTGCCGCGGGTTGATGGTGGGGTCAATCACCACCCAGGAGCCGCCTCGGAGCTCGGCCTGAGGCGGGATGTAGACCATCACGGGCTGCGAGCACTCCCGTAAGCCGTCCACGATGTAAGCGCCGAACTTCAGCACCTGGTCGTACATATCTGGGGAGAAAGAGACAAATCAAAGACCATGAAGCGGTGCTTCCAAACACTGCTCCCGTCACGGTACACGGAGAAATAAGGCACTCGTGGCCAGAGGTGACAGGTCTGCGGTGCAGCCACCCCAGGTCCTGGAGACTAAAGCGGCCAGTGTCCCCAGCTGTGTCCTGTTTAAGACCCCAGGCGATCTTCCAAAGCACGCCAGCTGTGCACTGTCTGGGTGTCCCTGGTGGTCTACGGGTTAAGAATCCGCCTGCCCATGCAGGGGGACACAGGTTCGACCCCTGGTCCAGGAGGATTCCATATGCGCAGGGCAACTATGCCCGTGTGCCGCAACTGCTAAGCCTGTGCTCCACAACAAGAGAAGTTACCGCAACAAGAAGCCCAAGCAACACAACGAAGAGGAGCCCCTGCTGGCCGCGGCCAGAGAAAGCCTGCGCAGTGACGGAGACCCAGCACAGCCAAAACGAAAACAAATACATCTTAAAAAAAAAAAAGGTGCACTGTCTTTCGTGAGATACAGGGTGCAGGCCCTGTGGGCTGCATCTCCATTTTACATCTCCCCTGAATTTCTGTACTCAGGTCTCACCGCATTAATTCACACTCGCTCTACCAGTGTTGAGTATTTTTCATGTCAATATGTGATCTCTCTCACTACATTAAGTTTTCTGAAGGAACTATTCAGCTCTTTTCAATTCTTCTCATGATACTTAGCATATGATAAGCCCTCCGAATGCACAGCTAATGAAACTGGATCCTTCAAATATTTTATCTCCAAAAAACTGCATCTTCCATCTTTGCATCCCCAGGGTCCTGGCCAGTGCCTGGAACATAGTGCTCAGTAAGTGTGTGCTGAATAAATGAACGAGTACATGCATGCTTTGCAAAAAACACAGTGAGAAAGAAAAAATTATCAGCTGCATTTTTATCAGGGTATCAATGAGAGAAAAAATTTTAAATGCATATGTATTTATTGGAAATATCACACAACCACAGGAAAAGAGGAACCACCTCTTTATTCTGCAAAAGAGCATGTGCTGTAACACCCCTCACCCCCACCCCCCCACCCAGCCAAGGCCAGAAGCAGCCTGAAGAAAAGGGACCCCTGGTGTGAAAATAGAGGCAGTCCTTGGAAAGCAGGATCCGGGATCTGTTATTTATTTCCCAATAATTTATGGCTTTTCCCCATTTCCTAGCTCACTGAAGTCTAAACACTGCTAAAGTTTTAGGTTTATGATTCCAGATGTTTAATGAGTATTTCAGTGGAACCACAATGGATCCTTTGAAACACCAAATAGCAGGTTCAACTGAGTTCAAACTTTCCTATCAAAGAGAGGATCTCAATTTGGAATAAATCAGTCTGGAAAGCCAAAGCAAAGAAGGATTTTTTTCAGGAACTTAAGAGCAGACCAAAGAGAAATTGCTTTCATTGTAGTTACTGGCAAATTAAACTGCTACCTTCTCCAAAGTAAAAACGGCCTTCTCTCTATATGAATCATCAGTGAGCACGAGGGACCTGTGGAGGGAAGTGCGCCTCTCTCCACTGCTCCAACCTGGCTGGCTGGTCTGTGAAGGAATCCCCCCAGTTCAGAAATTGCCCCAGGAAAAACTCCCCATTCTGTGTGGAATGTGAATGGTCATACACTCTGTATATATGATCAGAACAAAGACATTTATTCCTTTGGGAGGAAAGCAAAGATCCAAAAAATTTACTGCTAATTACACAACTGCTGTATGAAGAGCAGGGAATAAAGGACTTTAAGCGCTTTACGCTAATTCCGTGGTTATGAAAATAATTGCTCAGTTCAAATTATTTTAACTAAATTAATTCTTTAGTGGATATTTCAACCAGAGCTACATAATAAAATAATTGTGTAATTAGCAGTACATTTTTCAGCGCTGCCAAGAGTATAGTCTCAGAAACTGAGTAACAGAAAGGAGTGGCCCTCAGTGGTATCACACGCGGAGAAGAAATGGGAAGCGGAGATAAAATGACCAAGTGGAACAAAAGGAAATGGCACAAAACAATCGTTCCATGTGAAAAACAAAAAGTAAGTTAAGAGGTAAATGACTGCGTTTCCAGCCTCTTCGCTCACTTCTGTTGGGTTTGGGTGTTTTAAGTCTTCACTGAATTTGGTACAATATCGCTTCTGTTGTTTATGTTCTGGTTTTTGGCCTGTGAGGCATATGGGATATTAGTTTCACAAACAGGGATCAAACCTGCATCCTTTTGCATGGGAAAGCAAACTATTAACCACTGGCCTGCTAGAGAAGTTGGCTCTGTTAAAGATGTGTCTATATCGAAATCCAGCTCTGTACTGTGATGAACAGATCCGGCTCCCAAAAAAGGAGAGGACTTTATTCAAAATCTACTTCCCGTGTATAATTTAAAAAACCTTGATTTTGCGCATAAGCAAATTGTTTGGGATAAAGCTGAGTATGCGTGCATTTTATTTTTGGGAAATGGACTTTGGTCCCTCTTTTTATCTTCACACTAGCTTACTGTATACCAGGAAGCATGACTGCATGTACACACACGTATGAACCAGGAGCATGACTGCATGTACACACACGTATGAATCAGGAGCATGACTGCAAGTACACACACGTATGAATCAGGAGCATGACTGCAAGTACACACACGTATGAATCAATCATCAGGAAACTCTGCTTCTTCTTGAACCCAAGTGACAGGTGAGTAAACTGAGCTTAAGCAAGTAAGAGGCAGAGTTGAGACTCTGAACCCAGATCTTTCTGGCTCTTGTAAGTCCACATTCTACTACTACATTCTTTTTTTTTTTTTTAAAGAGTTTTTAAAAAGATTTTTTGATGTGGACTATTTTTTGAGTCTTTAATGAATGTGTTACAATATTGCTTCTATTTTATGTTTTGGTTTTTTGGCCACGAGGCATGTAGGACCTTAGCTTCCCAACCAGGGATAGAACCCACACCGCCTGCTTTGGGAGACGAAGTCTTAACCAATGGACCACCGGGGAAGTCCCTTTACTGCTACATTCTTAGCCCACCACTGTTAATTCAAGAAAAGAGCATGAAACCAAAATAATCTGCTGTCCTGGATCTGCTGCAACAGCTGAGTCAAATGAAAGCCTGAAGAGAGACATGAATAAATGAGTATTTCTGAATTTTGCCTGGACTTTCGATTCTGTTCGGAGATAGCAGAACTTGTACTAGCAGCTTTGTGCTGGGCTTGGATCTGACTGCCAAACAATTATCTTCAGGCCTCCAAGACCGTGAGCAGAAAAGAAGCATCAAGCTTCACTGAACCTGACAAGTTTGGGACGGAAAACAATGCCCCCATCTAACCTGGACCATCAACAGCCCCCTCAACCCCCACCCCCGCCAATCCAAACCATCAAAACACGCAGAAAGCAACAAAGGCTGTTAGAATATAATAAACACACGCACAAACTCTACACACAACATGCTTGTACTGGGTCCCAGCTGCCCCAAACCAGACATTTCTGTAAGGCAGGTTGAAGCGCTTAGCAACGATCTGAATCACATTTGTTTGAAATCCCTTCATATTTCAGAGGCAGAGCAAAAGCACAGCCAGAAGCAGCAGGGGAAGGGGATCCCCAAGGGTTTCGGCTAGACATCAGTCTGGGGAACTGCAAAGCGATGCATATGCTGACTGTCAACTCTCGGAGCTGAGAAAAGCAACGGGAATGGAAAATACTGATAGGTTCCTCCTCGGAGAGGCGGGAGCCTGTGGATTTCTAAGTGTTCTGGGCAAAACCCATCTGCATCAATGGTGATCACGCAGCCTTCCCAGGGTGTTCTCGGCACCCCGGCACCAACCCTGTCTGGGGCCTTCATTGTGACCCAACGGGGATACTCCTCGGTGGCCACATGTACCAAACAAGAGAGGAGGGTGGGAGGGTGCTTCCGCAGCGCCCCACTCTTTCAAAACCGAGACAGATCTCATTGGCTTGGGGCGAGATTATCTTAGGAGCTGAAGGTAAACGTCAGGCATACATGGGCTACAGACACATCACGTCTCTTATGAGTTCATTATGGCTGGCTGACGTGGTATTTCAACATCCAAGTAATCAGAGACTTTAAAATAGACTTTCATTCCAGTTAAAGTTTTCAATAAATGTGTTTTTTTTTATTGTTATTTATAACCTGTCCTGGGAAAAAATAATAAGTATAACATGAAAAGCCGACTGAGAGTGACCCTGTAGCACCAGCAGTGAGGCAGCTTAATATCACTGGGATTTGCATCCTATCAAGCTATTCATGCTGAGGCTGGGACCCTAGTGCTAATTTCTAGTAAATTTCACGCTTGATGTCTCCCTGTTGTGGGTCATTGCCGGTTCGTCTAAATAAACTGCTTCCAAATGGCTCTTCCATCTAAATATTCAGCCAGTTTTTATAATTTAATTTTGCATTATGCTGAATAGCCTTCCGGCCAGATAGAGCTCATTGGGAGAAAAAGCACCAATACCATCTTGACATGCTTTTATTTATTTATTTATATTTTTACTGCTCGAATTAGACCTCCTAGGCCGACTAGTAAAGAGTTTTTTTTTCCCCCCTCCACTAATGTCAATTTTCAGCATAGCAAGAGCTGTCTCTAATCTTTTCCTACTCATTACACACAATTTTGGAGTCATTTTACCCACAGTGCAGTCGGCTCCTGGCTGTGTGTTTGTGTGCACTCAGGGATGGCATAATTGTTTATTTTCCCTCCCTGCATAATCCCCAGCCAGTATTGAAACCCAAACTGCAAACATCTCCCCAAGGGATATGGAATGACTCTCAGCTTTGGTCCCTTTACATGAGATAATATGTAGGAAACATCCTGACCTGTATGTAAATATGAGGGGGGAGGCTGTTCCTCCCCTCCCACTGCCACATTCCTCTCTATCTTCCCCAAAGCTTATTTGTCTTAAGCGATGTGTAAATGAATGCAGCAGCACCACAAATTCAGACAACACAGCTGATCTTGTTCCATATCAGGCTAATAATTCATTTTTGATTAGGGATGGGGGTGGGGATGGGGAGGTTCTATTTAATGGGTATAGAGTTTTATGTCAGGGATGATGAAAAAGTTTGGGGCATAGAGAAGAGTGATGGTTACACAACATTGCAAGTGTATTTAATGCTGACAAATTATACATTTACAAATGGTTAATATGACAAACATTATGTTATGTATATTTTACAATAAAAAAACTGTAACTCATTTTCTGAGTTCTTGCAGTTTCTTGTCACAATCATCCCAAAGCAGAGGGGAGGTAGGTGGACAATTATACTTTCTCAGGAACCCAGATGTTCTATTCTTGGGATAGTATAGGAGGTCTTGTTCTGGCTCGTGGCTCTAAACTGTGTTGCAGGAAGTAAAATGGATCTGTGTTCTCATTTCTTAGCTAAACGATCTTGGGAAATTTACTTAACCTAAAGTCTCAATTTATGTAAATTGTGGATAATAATATAACTCACCCCTTAGAGGGGCTTGTTGTGACGATTACGTAAGATAATGCATGTAAAATGGTGAGTGCGGTTTCTGGTGAAAAGAGCTCAATGAATCTTAATTGTTGTTGCTCTTATGGTTACAGGGCGAGCAGCCAATCTGGGGCAGAGCCAAATGTGCAGGAGAATTAAGCTTCCCCTACAAGCAGCACATCGCAAACTTCTGAGCCCTAAATTTGTTGGGACAGAGTAGCTAGGCTGACTTACTCCTAAGTAATGTCAGGGTGAGTGAATTTTTCATGGTTTCCTAGAAAAGAGGTAGCTAAGGAGGAATAGCATTTGTATTCTCTTCCAAGTCTTGAAGTTTTTTTTTTTTTCTTTTGCTCAGTCATGTCCAACTCTTTGCGAACCCATGGACTGAAGTCTGCCAGGGTCCTTTGTCCACGGGATTTTCCAGGCAAGAATACTGGAATGGGTTGCCATTTCCCTATCCAGGGGATCTTCCCAACCCAGGGATCAAACCTGCATCTTTTGTGTCTCCTGCACTGGCAGGCGGGTTCTTTACCACTAGTGCTACCTGGGAAGCGACTTTTAATGTAAATCTTACAGCCAAGGGGCCTGGGATCAAGGGAAATCTGATGAATCTCAAACATACATACAGGAAAGGGATTCAGAGACTTCCCTGGCAGTCCAATGGCTAGGACCCTGGGCTTCCAAAGCAGGGGGGCATGGATTTGATCCCTAGTCAGGGGACTGAGATCCCACATGCCATGGGGCATGGCCATAGAAATGAAAACAAACAAAAAAATAAACGAAAGGGATTTCAGCTACCTCCCCACCCCCACCCCCCTATACAGCATCATTCTCCTTTGAACACTGCGATATTTTATTTATACATCATGGGTTTAACTTTCTGCACAGGACATTTTTCTTGACTCCTGCAGGCAATGACTTTCCTGACTTATTTTTGTTTTCTCTGAAGCAGCATAGCTAGCTCCCTGCACGTAGGAACTCAATAAAAACGTGTACGATTGACTTGTTTAACCTAGACTCTCAGTATCTCATGGTGGTTCCACTGATTTATTATCTTGGTCAAAAAATAATTCACCTTGAATAGGAATGTATGCAAACACTAACTTGCATGTATAGTCCAAGTCTCCCCAAACAAAGTGCAAGATGGGGCAGTTCTCCGGTAAACGTGGACAAAGGGGGCCTTTTCTACTAAAATAAAACAAAACAAAAAAACCCCACAAAAATTGCCCTGGCTGTCTACATTTGGGTAGGGAGGCTGGCCATCTGTGCAGGGGTTTTCCTGGCTGAGGAAGGGAAAGATGTTGGCAGAAGGCTCTCACTCCCTCCACACACAGCTGATGATCTGAAAGAGGATAACTTCTCCGGGCTTTTCTTCCCTCAAAGGCAAGAGATGCTCCTGCCCCAAGCTACTCTGGGTGCTTTATTGAGTTCGTTCCCTCACATATTCTCTGCCTTCCCTTGGATCACGCTATTCACTTCACAGGATCGACTCCCCCCTCCCTCTCCTCCCCTAATCCACTCTTGAGCTCGCCCTGAGTCAGTCCTCTCTGGCTTCCACACAGCCGTGAACCTCTAGCCACTGGAGACAAAGCTTCGCGACGCTGGGAGGGAGAGTACGTTTGCCAGAATCGTCCATGGTGGCCCCGCACACAGGAGTCTCGGTAATCGCAATTCGGGCACGAAGCAGGGCCTTCCTAATCATGGTCTAATGCGCTGGAGTCACAGGCCCGCGGCTGCTGTCAGATCATCATAAAACACAGCACAGATTGCCACCGACAACACCCTCTGGTATCGAATTTGTTCATTTTCTCCTGATGAGGGCTAATTTCAGTATCTATCTTAGTCGGGGTAGAGCATTAAAGAGTAACACCAACAAAGAGAATGGCCACAAAAGAGGCATAAGGACTTAGCACGACTCAGGACCATCAGAAAGTCCACTGCTCACTAAACCTCCAACGGCGGTTCACCTAGATAACCCTAGTAGATGGTTCTGAAACTTTGTATGGAGCAGTTAAAAATGAATTTTCCCATTCAAGTTACAACTCGGAAGGTATCTCAGAGCGTAACCCCCCAAGGAGAAGGCAGTGGCACCCCACTCCAGTACTCTTGCCTGAAAAATCCCATGGACAGAGGAGCCTGGTAGGCTATAGTCCATCGGGTCACGAAGAGTCGGACACGACTGAGCGAATTCACTTTCACTTTTCACTTTCATGCATTGGAGAAGGAAATGGCAACCCACTCCAGTGTTCTTGCCTGGAGAATCCCAGGGACAGAGGAGCCTGGTGGGCTGCCGTCTATGGGGTCAAACAGAGTTGGACACGACTGAAGCGACGCAGCAGCAGCAGCAACCCCCCAAAGCCTAGGGTGATGTGCTCAGGACACCCGGAAGCTCTGTGTGATATGAACACTTGCCACCTCTGCTGCAGGGTTCAGGGGCACTGGTCCCACCCTCCAGCCCAGGGCCGGACCAGTCACCTTTCATCCCACCGGAGAAGCCTCTCCAGTTGGCAAAGACCATCAGAGGCAGCCCTTCACGGTTGAAGTCCTTAATGGCCTGATACGTCTTAAACGCGGAGTCTGGGAACCAAACCTGGCCAGCCTGCTGGATAATCTGTTGGGAAAAGCCAAAGAGAAAGACACAAATAATGACACAGCTTGAAGGGGGAATCTCTTCAAGAAGGTGAGGTTTTACTGTTAAAAACTAGAAAAAAAAAAATTAAACCAAAGTTGTTCATCAAGATCAGCATCCTTCAAATAAAAAAGAAGAAAGGATCCTGGCTCTTGGACTTTGTTAAATATGCCTCTTTTTCAGCCTTGATTCCACCACAGCCCTTAGCCCCAAGGGGGGAACCTTACTGCTTCCAAGGGAAGGACGGGACCTGAGGCATTCTTGATCAATGCTTCCTAGGGCCACCTGAGGTGACCTGACTATACAACCCCAGCAAGCCCCCTTAGTCTCCACGTGCGGCCACCTCTGTGCCTGGTGCAGCTTCCCTCCTCCGCTTAGTCAGCGGCACCCACGGGCCCCCACTGCATAACCCCTAGGGAGGCTGTGAAAACCTAATCCAGACTGCGGCATTCACGTCTGGCGTTGAGGGCAGGCACCCTTATCAGTTCCAGAAGCAGCTCTGCCACGCATGTGCTTGGAGAACCCAGGACCAGTGAGCCCGCAGCATCACCTCAGCCGTCTTCCGGCAAGACCACGTTTTCCACAAAAGGAGACTTTTTTCTAGCATCCGTAAGACCACTGTAAAGACCTAAGAATTTAGCTTGTGGTGGATTCCGAGTCATCTTAAAAGTAAGCACGTGATGGTCTAGACTCATTCAAGGCTGCTGACTGTCCTGCCTGTAAAACTGGTGGTTCGCAATGCTCCCAGTATATCCACGGCTCCTCAGCGGGGAAAAGAGAGCCCCAGGCATGGGCACTCAGGGTACTAGAGGTGACCTACCTTGGCTTCAGAATCCAGGTTTGCAGGATCAGCCGGGATGCTCAGCTCCACTGTTCGGGTTTCTACGGCAACTACTCCCACGGGTATTCCTCCTAGCCTGATAAAAAACGAGCCGTGTGAGGGCCTGGTGGATGTCATCGTTACAGCTAGTCAATTATTTTCCAATCCTACGTCAACACCTTGGTGGAGGGGGAAGTGGAGACAAATGTAGAGTCGGGGGAAATCGGACTCTTCCTGGGGTAAAATATTACTTTACAGATTTGGTAAATACGGTAAATTGGAAGGAAAGCACCCTCAGAGTCACGCCTGTTCCCCAGCACAGGACAGATTTAAACCAAGGCTTGTACCAGGGAAGCCCCTTCATTAAGACTCAACAGCCTAGTACGTGTATGAGATCTTGTGCACGTGGGCATGTGTGCACACATGTGCACGCACACACACACATTTTCAATCACTGTAATAGGTGAAATTGCTCAGTTCACAGCAGGTCTTTGGTAAAGATGGAGGGGAATGGTTGGACAGGTGGTGGTAACCTGAAACTCCACTGTAACAGAGCTGTCGTTGTCTATGGACTACTAATAACGGGGTTCCAGGTAAGACGTGACGGGAGAGTAGGTCTCACCATCGGGCATATGGATGGGGAGTCTGCAGGCATGTTGTAGGATGATGAAAGATATACACCAAATGTCGGGAGGTGGTTAAACAAGCCCTCAACTTCCTCTTCCATTGGAAAAGAGCGAGGGGCCAGGGATAACCTTCAGAAGTAACCTTGGTGGAACAGGTGATCTATATTGGAAGGATATATTTAATCTCCATGCTCTGTTAATTAAAAAAAAGTTCTTCAGGGGCTCAAAGCCCCTGCACCTGTACTTCGTGACACCCTCCCACACGTGGTCCTCATAAAGATTTCCTAGTAAAAATCAGGAAGGCAGAGAGAAAGTGGGTGAGTGCGAGCAAGTCTGCAAGGTACAGGGTGAGTCCTCACTCTGGAAAAAGTGATTCAATCTTCACCTTCTGAGCTGCATTCCTTGGGGTTGGGGCTGGAGCGGGTTATAGTCTCTCATTCCCCACGGCATCTCCATAACAAAGTTTTTTCCGTGGAGGATGCTCTTTGGTTGTCACACTGGCTATTGGAGATGGATTCCTGTCATCACAAGACGCCTGACAGGGGCCAGAGTGGGGACCACCCACCCCCTTGTCACTTGCCTGCACTGAATCAGAACCAAAAGCCCTCTAGACAACCAGACAACGAGCGGCAGGTACACAGGAGGGTTCAGAAATATTTCTGTTCACAATGATTAACAATCCAACTGGAAACTTGTAATTGCAAAAGCCACCCTAAATCGGTAACTTATAACTTATATATTAGGGCCCATGTGACCTAATAAAGAACATCTTTATCCGAGTATTACAGTTATTTATTGAACTTGAAAACAGCTCAGAACAACTTCTGTTTTCTATTATACTTCATATAAATTTTATCAGGCTAGCACATGAAGATGCTACATCTTGTTTTATAGTGTGTCCCTGGACAAGGTGCCATGGAATAATAAAAGACAATTTACAGCCAATAGCACACATATTCCAAACATACATACCAAAGATGAGTTTTGGCAGCACTTACAGTAACAATCCCAGAAGAATACATTTATATTTATTTCTCGAAATGCCATTGCTTTAGAAAGAAGCTGGCTCCATTTGTGTTTTATATACTTGTGAGCATGTGTGTGTGGTTTGGAGTGAGAAGCCCAGAACTCATCAGATGGAAAGAAAGAGAGTCAGGGTGAGTGTTGCAATAAACAATGGCAGAGCTAACCGAAGCCAAGCTTGACTGATCTTGCTCGTGGAACAAGCCCTGTTCTTCCCATCGTAAGTGGGAAGCATTATTCTCTTATTTCCCACGGGAGGATCTTAAAGACATTAACAAAGGTTTGGTTTATCTGAGGCTTAAAATCAGGCATGTTTTTTACGGAGGGGAAAACTGAAGCAGAGTATAGTTGAGAGATGCTTTCTCAAAAAGTTGGTCCCAGTGTCCTTCAAAGACTCCCTATAGCAAACCAATAGGTCCCAAGTAGGGGGGCTCTCTCCCCAGTGGGACTTCTCTAGACACAAAGAATAATCCTCCTTGGGACTTGGAAGCCCGTGGTGAGGCAGAAGCCTGGGATGCCAGAAAAAAATGGGAACTAGTCCCTGGGAGCCGTGGCTTGGGCCAACTCCAGGCTGACTCTTATTCAGACCCACAGGGGAAGAGCCCGTCTGTGGGATTTGCCATCTGATGGCCCCTTGTCACTGGCAGCACGAGGTCTGCTGACCGGCTGGGCGGAAACAACCATAAAGCCTAGAATTATTTTCAAGGCTGGAATCTAAATCTCCCCCCGACGTGGCATGCTTGAGAATCTGGAGCAGGTGCCACTTTTCACCAAGATAAGGGAAACTGATTGCCCCCGAGAGGCAGGTGAGCTCCAGATGTGGGTCCCCAGGGCGGCATGTCTCCGTGGCGCGGGGCCAGATTAAGATCAGCCTTGGCAGGTGCTCGTTACAGCAAGCGGCGCAGATTATTCCGTGCAGGGCTCGCTGTTGAGTGAAGCGCTTCTTAGAGTGGGTATTAAAATTTAATAGAAACTTCGATTCCCCACTTGAAAAATAGAGGTATTCCTGCAAACTATTCCAGCTTATTTTACTCCTGTTTCAGGTCAACTCTTTTTTTTTTTTTTTGTAATTCAAATCTGATGATAAGCCAGTCTAGTGCATTTGTTACTAGAATAATCTCGATGCCCTGAAGGAACTTCTTCCGGTTACACCGATCTTTCAGGGGGGTCACATAGAGAAGTAGATGAGTCTGATTCACTGGGAACCTACTTTGAAAAGAAAATGTTTTTTGAAGGTCATAGTGGGGGGTGTCTCTGGTGAGCTATGGCTATTGTGGTTGGGCTTTACGGCCCCAGAGAGCTTTGCTTGTGGCATTATGAAAAGGAAATGTCGTCAAAACCAGACTTCAGATTAAACGCGTCGCTGGAGTTACATGCTGAATGACCACTGGAAACCAGGGCTCCAGTCAGGCAGCCTCAGGCATGACTACAATCCAGTACTCTTAGAAAATTTAGCCAAAGAGAGCATTGATGGTAAAAACCTATATAGCCCTTTGCTATTGCTGCTGTTGTTCAGTCACTAACTCCTGTCCAGCTTTCTGCAACCCCATGGACAGTAGCTCACCAGGCTCCTCGGTCCTTCACTACGTTCTGGAGTGTGCTCAAATTCATGTCCACTGAGTCGGTGATGCTATCTAACCACCTCATCTCGTTGCTTCCAAAACAAAAGGGGTCTTACCTGGCTCTGCCAACCACCACAGTCTGTGCCCACGGTTGCATGATCTCTGAGAAAGAGCCATAGTCAAAAAATCCACTCAACCACTGACCTTTCTGGGCTACAGAAGGGAAAGCAAGGAAACAGAAAATAAAGATGATCAGTTCATTCAAAATACACCAGAACTGGCGAATGGAAGGGTGGATCTGAGGGGTTATTTGGGGGCGTCTGTTGTTGTTTTTAAACATATTATAGTAGATGGAAACATTAGGCAGCTCAACGTTCATCTGCCTTCAGACCTCATCTCCTATTTCATTTGCTAGTCTGAATAAAAAGAATCATTTATCAGCGAAAGCATCATTTATTGTTAAACGATGGGGTTCAGCTAGCAGAGTTTGCGTGCTTTTAAATAAATAACCTGGCATCTTTCGCAAAACACCACAAACATTTGTCAAAAGGCAGCCGAGTCATTAAAGATGTTTTCAAAATGTCTATCTCTACTTCAAAACTTAGCTTACAATTTTGACTCCACTGATTTCCTTTTGTTTGCTGTTGTTATATCATTATAGCACAAACTGTATTCGTGTAATAGTCATGCTCTGCATTTGAAGGGGGGAAATAGGATTAAATTATTACAGGTAATATTTTAAAATTTGATTCCACTGATTTTCTTTCAGTGGAAATATGAAGATAGGGAAATGATACGTATCAATATTAATGATCAGATGAGGACCCCAATTTGGGGAAGAGCTTCTCTGCTAGAAAAGATACACTTGCTTTATTTACCGCTGACCAGGACAGTCCTACTAAAAGAAAGGGCCATGCCCATATACTCTTAAAAGGTATCAGAAACAGGAGGGTCTGATTCTACACTTAATGGCATTACCCTCCCTTGTGCACGGGATTTCCTTCACTGGCAAGACAGTGACTGTCAACATCTTACTTTAAGAGAAACAACTTCTGTTCCACAGGTCTCCATGTTTGACCAAGGCCCCATCAAAGCCTCTGCAAACAGCTGTTTCCTAGCTGCCCTCTCAGCTCATCATTTCTCAGTGAGTCTTCTAATTTGAACGTGGCCCTCCGCCCCCTAAAAACCCAAGTCCAAAACCAATTAAAAGTGGAGATCCGAGCAAGCTAACCTCTGCTGACTTAAACAGGATGGAGAGTGTTTTATCAAGACTAAACTTGTAATTACTGTGTTCTACATCCCTTGCCTCTATGGCCCCCATGTAAAATGTGATCATCCATTTCAAAATTATCTCTCTATCGTGAGCCCAAAGCTGATCGTTTAGATTCTGGACTCGTGTTGGGCGTCAGTTTGAAGAATATCGTGGCACTATCTCCTCTAATAAATGACTTTAACTTTTCACCTAGAAGATATCTGCTTTAACTTATCACAGGGAATCATCTGCTTTCTTTAACGCTTCCACTAAATTAAAATCTGAAGTCACTCGATTTGGGAGCGAGTGTTAGCTGCACAGAGACAGCAGGATGAATTGCTAGGGAGTTGATGAAAAAATATTATCCCCAAACTAGAAAACTTAGTTTATCACAAATTCATTTGATTCTGCGGTTCTCATTAATAATAGCCAGGATAATGCCCCTCTACACATGCACACACACCTGTTCAACTCCTGAAAAAGGGTTCAGGATGAGGGTTCTAAACCAAACTTCTAAGTGCCTCAGGTTATCGAAGTTTTGTTAAAAAATAATTTTATCCATTTATTTATTTTTGGCTGTGCTGGGTCTTCACTGCTGTGTGGGCTGCTCTCTTGTTGCAGAGCATGCGCTCTAGGACATGTGGGCTCGTTAGCTGCCGCTCCCTGGGCTCTATCTAGAGCACAGGCTCAACAGTTGTGGTGCATGGGCCTGGTTGCTCTGAGGCATGTGGGATCATTCCAGACCAGGGATTGAACCCATGTCCCCTGCAGTGGAAGGTGGATTCTTTACCACTGAGCCACCAGGGAAGCCCAAGATACTGAAATTTTAACTTGTATGCTTGGATCATTTTATGGTTCTTACTTCAATAATAATGATTTGGAACTACAGAATTCATTTCAAAGTGGAAATATTTTTTCTTTAAAACCCCTCCTGCCTAATATGTTGGTTGATGGAGGGGAGTCATTGGAGGGCTACAGGTATTATAGGTGGGCTTTACTGGGCCCCCTCAAACAGCAGGTCATGTTCAGTTCATCAGTAGAACTTAGAAGCCACTTAACATGGCTCTAAATTATTCCTAGGAGAACACTCACTAGGTCTTGTTCTGATTTCTCCCAGAAAAGTCCTGCATTTTATGACGGATAAGATATCTTAGGCTCATGGCTCTTATTATAAGTTTTGGTATAAAAACGAGAGGTAGGGCAAAGATTACTATGATGATTCTTCTATGTCAGAAAAACTATTTAATTTTATTAAGATTAGCAAGAAAGGGCATTGATGACAACAGGTAAGGTTTTAAATTAAAGTCAACCCTGCTGCTGCTGCTGCTGCTGAGTCGCTTCAGTCGTGTCCGACTCTGTGCGACCCCACGGATGGCAGCCCAACAGGCTCCCCTGTCCCTGGGATTCTCCAGGCAAGAACACTGGAGTGGGGTGCCATTGCCTTCTCCAAAAGCCAACCCTACTCTGGTGATTTTTCTGTCTATAGTTAGGTTTCCGAATTAAGCCAAACTCCTAAGTATTACCTGTGTGACCTTGCCCAAATCACTTAACTTCTCTGAGCTTGTAAAACGGTCATCTCATTTTATCTCTGAGAAACAGAAAGTCCAAATAAGATAGTGTATATGGAAGTGCTTTACAGTCCCACCTAGCTTTTCCGGGGGTGCCCACATAGGATTACTAAGCTTTCCTTAGGAAGAATTATTTTTTTCTTTTTTAACTCTTTGGCTGCACAACATGGCATGGCGGATCTTAGTTCACCAACCAGGGATCCAACTCACGCGCCCTGCACTGGAAGCGCAAAGCCTTAACCACGGGACTGCCGGGGAAGTCCCTGAATACCTCTTTCTCTTTCAGCAAAGTCACAATGACTTTTAAATTTAAGGAATTATCTTCTGCATTCCATTCTTTAAAATATAGCCCTTTGTAGGGGGGTGGGGGAGGGAACAGTTGAAAGAAACATGCAAAAAAGAACATTTTCCCAAAAAGCCTAAAAAGGTAGATTCAAAATGTAGCAGGAGGATTTGGGGCTTCACGAAAGAACTTCCTGCTAAATAAGGTTTGTTAAAATCGCCAAGAGGGCTAGCAAACGGGAATGTACATTTGCCTTCAGTGGAGTGACCTCTTTTTTCCCCTGTTGTTGCTTTTTAAGCTTGGTATAAAATAAGCCCCAAAACAGAGGGATATATTAGATAAATATAGAGGAAGGGCTTGTTCTAACTCAATATAGCTATCAAATTAAAAGTTCTGTCCTCCAACCAGGGAAAGACAGTAACTTCCCAGGTGGCACAGTGGGTATGA
The DNA here is from genome assembly GCF_000754665.1 of Bison bison bison. Lineage (NCBI taxonomy): Eukaryota > Metazoa > Chordata > Mammalia > Artiodactyla > Bovidae > Bison > Bison bison. Next base: position 10,588,676 of record NW_011495033.1, on the reverse strand, counting down.
AGCCACCTGCTGATGCAGGGGACCTGGGTTCAATCCCTGGTCTGGGAAGATCCCCCACGCTGCGGAGCAACTAAACCCACGTACCATAACTAACAGAGTCCACTTACCGCAACGAGCGATCCCACGCGCCGCAACGAGGACCCGACAGAGCCGAATAAAGAAATACAGCTTCAAAAACGACCACAGAATAAATAAAACGTCTCTGTTTACACAGGCTAGATGCTCGAAGATTCTGGTCCTATCACTCTTTGACTTTATGGGTTATATTTAACTGTTTTAAAGTTTTTTGAGACCATTAAGTAATAAGGGCTCCAATAACAGAATAAAGAGAAGAAACGCACTAATGACTACAGTGCTTAGAACTGACTCAAGAGCTGATTTCATTCATTTTTCATTTGTTCTTGACGGATTTTCTACCTTTTTCTTCAGAGAGCTGTTGTTTTTCCAGATTTCCCTCATTCCCAGGTACTTCCGGGGCTCTGTTTTCTTTGTCACATGCTATTGTGCAGGAATTGGTTAGTGACGGAAGGGAACACTGAAAGCGTGAGGGCCAGGGTGCCACGGACCCTCTAAAATACACATACTTGGGTGAGGCCGGCCTGCCAGCATCCACCGAGGGTCATACGGCGCCTTCGTGGGCACAAACTCGATGACTCTGTCTATTGGATCCTTGGAATTCAGGAGAGGAACTGAACTGTATACACTCTAGAAGGCGATGGGAGGGAAAGAGCACAGCGGTCAGTGAACAACTCGTAACTCAGCAACAGTGACAGACAAAAAGAGCAGGACCCACATACGGAAGCACACCCGTTAGTCTCATCCATCAGCTGGAAGGGACCCCAATCGAGAGCCAGGCCCTGAGAAACAGGTACAGCTCGCAAGTCTCACGTGGAAGCCTGGTAGAAAGTGGGGCGATTGGACTCTTGACTTCAGTGCGCCCAGGCTCTCTGGGAAGTCCCCTAGAGGGGTGGACACCGATGACAAAGGGGAAAGCCCCACAATGAGAATGAAGCCTTAAGAAGCTAGGGTCTGAGCCCAGACAGGACTCAAGGCTTCCCTGGCTGGATATCATCAGAAGGGGGCCTGACCCCTGAAATCCAAAGGTGTTTTTAAAGAAAGGTAGGAGGCAAAAGATGGCTTTAAGAAAAAAAAAAAAAAAAGAAATCAACAGCTTCTAGAGAATATTCTGTAAGAAAAAAATCCTTCTCCCATAAAGGAGTCCCACATGCTGAGGCAGTGAGCTGTGGTGAAAAGGCCGGGTTCTCCGGGCCTTTCGGTGCTGGCA
>NW_011495033.1:10580056-10587291 GCF_000754665.1 Bison bison bison | reverse complement strand
CGGGGCGGCCAGCAAGCGGGGAGGACTCACCTTCGGCATGTAGGACAGCCAGTGCAGGACGGTGAACACCCCCTCGAAGTCGTCACAGACGGTGCTGTGCGTCACCCCATTGTTGTGCATGATCTGGATGCCCCCCAGCTGGTTGTTGGAAGTGTATACTTCCCTCCCGAGGACCTAGGGAAACAGGCCAGGCAAAAGACGTTCATCCAGTCAGAGAGAAAGGCAAGGTCTGTCTCGTAACTGCCACTAAAATGGATTCTTTTTTCTGCAAGACAGAGTCTGGCCTCCGTGGGCTGTGTCGAGGGACTGTCTGGACCTTTGTCCTAAAAAGAAAACTCAGAAGACACAAAGGGCATTTTAGACAATCACATACTCTGCTGCAATTTAAACACCAGCAAGCCCCTCTCTATCAGCCGCCATAGATGCGTGGTGGCATCCTGGGCTCTGGGGGGAGACCACAGTGGTGGGTAACGCTGGGGCCCCGAGACGCAGGCCACGCCACGCTGCTGCCCGCAGACGCAGAAAGGGGAGTGCCTGGCTGCTGACACCCTCGAGCGACGAGTCTCAGTTAAACAGGAGCATCGAGAGGTTTGGACTCCTCGTTTTTTCCAAGGGTTACTTTTCCCCTTTATATTTGATGTTTCAAGTGAAATCCTGAAGCAACTCATGACACATACATGAAGCCTTGAGCCTAAAGTCCTCTTTGTGTGCTAGGCACAGGGCAGTGATTTATGCCCAAACCCACTTCTCCTGGGTCCTTTCCTCCCCAGGTTCCAGGGACTTCAGGGCCTCAATTCCCTGGTCTATCCACCCCTGGAGGAGTTTAACTCTTGTGAAGATGAAAGGCACCTGCGATTGGAAATCATAAAGTTACCTTTAAAAAAGAAAAAAAGAAGAAAGAACATTCTTCGACTCGGAAATTGTAGGGCTTCTGTTCCCCTTGAAGATTGGTTAATCATTTCTTTTGGGGAGGGAGGTTTTCCGACCCAGCAGATGGAAGCTGGGCAGCCTGACCACGGACTCCTGCAAACTGCTGAGTGTGTAGTAATTGCCAGTCATCTACGGTAGCCCTGGAGAGCTCTTAACAGCTGTGGAGCCGCTTACTGTATGTTACCTTTTCTTTCTTTCCCCTTTCTCCTCCTCCTCCTCTGGAAAATAACCACAACACAAAATTTCTTCCTTACTTTTATTCATTTCCAGCCTCTGGGGGAGAACCTAATAAAGGAGAGACCAGCGAATTCTACCTGTATATTCCCATTTTGCCTCTTCCTGTTCAGAGCTGTGAGGGGTGCTGGGTCAGCCCCGGGATCAAGACCTGCCAAAGGCTGAGGAAGGGAGCAGCCAGAGCCATCACCTCTCTGGGACCCAGCTGGCCTGGGTTCCATTTAGCTTCAGCTACAAAGAGGAGAGGGGCAGACTTCCCAGGGGGCTCACTGGTAAAGAATCCGCCTGACAATGCAGCAGATGTAGGTTCGATCCCTGGGTGGGGAAGAACCCCTAGAGAAGGAAATCACAATCCACTCTAGTATTCTTGCCTGGAAAATTCCATGGACAGAGGAGCCTGGAGGGCTACAGTCTACGGGGTCGCAAAAGAATCAGACACTCACTTAGCAACTACACAGCAGAAGGAAAGGTGGAAGAGATTCTTCTGAAAGGAATATGGGAGGCAAAATGGCTCTCAGATTTCTGCTTTCCTTACTAGAGAAGCACAGAGACAAGCCTCCGCAGGCACCTCTGAGCTGAGCGACGGGCCTGGCAGCGCCTTTGAAGGAGCCCCCGGAAGCGGGGAGGCCGAATCTGACCACTGGGCTCCCATCCTCCGCCCGGTCCGCCTTTCATCTCAGCCCAGGCGCCGCGGCTCTATTCTCATTCTCCTGCTGTCTCTTTCCATTTGCCCTCTCCCTGACTGATACACTGATCTCTCGGTCACTTGGCTTTCTGCTCCACTGCGTCCATATTACTAATAACACCTCCGCCACGGCCAGTTTACCTCATGAAGGCAGGAGCACATCATTACAAAATAAACTCATAACTTTGACATTCTAGCAAATACACGCCGTTTGTTATTTTTATGGCTTTAGTCTTTCTAACAGGCAGAGGGCATTACATACCTGTTTCCTTTCTATCTTTAAATGTGTGCACACATGCACACTCGCACATGCACCAGGAAACAAGACAGAGCAAAAAAAACAAAAAACAAACCCAACCCCCAGCAAATGTCCAGAGCAGTCAGACGACGGGGGACCCTGGTGGAGGCAGAAGCCCTGTCACTCAGGAGGCCGCGCTCCGATCTGGCTCTGGTTTTATGGACGTCATAAACCCGATGGCCCACAGCTGGTCCTTCTGGGACAGACTGCCTCTCTGCCAGAAGTCGTTCGGTGTGATCAGCAGTATTTTTAATTATTAAAATAAAATTGGAAAGGGGGAAAAGAAATAAAAAGGAGACACTGCACTGACCCTGAATATCTGATACCCAGAGAGTATGTCAGGGGCCCAGAATGCCTTGCTGCCTAGAAGCAAGAAAATAGCTAGGGCTATTTTGTACTCAGAAATGGTATTTCCTTTCCCATGAAACCCTGTCTCTAGGACTTGATAAGGTCCAATCACTTAGAGCCCCACGCCTCTCCCAAATCAGTAATGGCCCCATAGAGAACCAATCTCAGAAAAAGGGACTGAAACTGACGAAGAGATGCTTAGCTGTTCAAATACACCTTCCTCAGACATCTTTGCCCCCTCATTTCAAAGAGGAAGAGAGCCTCCAGAACTGGGTTCCTCCTGGAGGCTTCCTTGTCCACCCATTCCACCCCATATTCTTACATCTAATGGGAGTCAGATCTGGAAGGAACTAATCACTTAGCATGTCTTCCCTTTACCAGTGGAAACTCAGGTTCTGACATCTTGGCATTGTTCTGAAAAGGCAGCAGTATTTCTACATTTCTTCTCCTCTGAGGAAGAAAACCAGGGCTTACTACAGCCAAGAACATCATCCTGGGCTAAAGAAATGTTTGCCATCTGAGAGGATTCATTGCATTTGGGAACTAAAGATAAAAATTATATGGCAGACAGAGTGTCCGAAGAGCTCCCTCTGGTCAGCCTTATCGCAGGAGGTAGGTGGTAGTGGGTGGGGGCAGGTGCAGAGGGGAAGGACACGAAAAAAATGAAGCCTGCTTCACTAACCACAAACAAATGCCAACAATCATGGCTACTTAACAACTGGGGAAGAGAAAGCAGTTCATCTTCAATGACTGTATGTGTGCAGCATGTACCAGGAGAATGGGGCACACACAACAGCTCCTGACTGATAGGGGTCGGGGCTGACTCAAGTGGTTTTAATGATTTTGGAATACTTCACAACAAAAGCTCCAACTGCAGAAGCTGAATCTGGGCGAAGACAAAACCCATTCTGCCCAACTCTGAAATGATGGCAGTGGAGCAGTTACGTTAACCCTGATGAGCATCAGGAAGGCAGAGAAAAGGACCACCCAACCACTGTTACAGTCTTCAATCTGTTGCCCTACCAACCTTCTATGGCAAAACCCGGAATACACAACCCTCATCAACATATCATTTTCATGAAGTAGGTGAGCTTCATTCATCAGTTTTTTTCAACTGGACATACCCATTCGTATATAGGTCATGCTGCTCGCCACATTCCATTTCCGAAATTATTCCTTGCACATTTTATACGACATGATACAAAGTCTTGGTTTATCTGCCCAACAGCATCAATAACCACTTAAACATAGGAACCACTCAAAACAGGGGACTCTGCTGAGGCCCTACTTTGCCGCCTCCTCCCAAGTCTGAGTGGAGAGGCAGTGCCATGAAATACTAGGAACAGGCACCATCTCAGGTCCCCTGCTGAAGAGTGTCAATGCTGACAGAGCTGAATGAGGGCTCGGCCTGAAAGAGGATCTCCGTTCACTCCCCACATAAAATTAAGCCTCATCCAGCACTCAGTCATTCCAGCTGGCGGGCCTGGGAATTCAGGGCACTGCCTCTAGCCAGTGATTAGCAGAACACCAATGTTAGAGGCTCCGTGAAAGATGCTGCAGAGCCTTTAGAAATTTTGAGGTGCACAGGCAGTACAGATGAATGCAGTCACACATACACACACACACAGAGGCCTGCACCACTGCTGCTGCTGCTGCTTATCTAGAGACGCTGCAGACACCTCAGGTTTACCCCGGCTGACAGGCAATGAAAACAGTCTAATATACCGCCTGCTCTCGCCCTTAAATCCCTTTTTGGAGATCAAGATAAACTCGTTTCTTCCCTTCCCCAGTGCTCCAGACGTTTGAGTGAAGTGGCAGAGTATTGTGAGGTTTTGTGCAAATGAAATCACTGTGTAATACTGAATGAGTGTAGTATTTACTTGTCAGGATATTCGTTAGCACCCGGGCTTTGAGCCTTCCGAGTTTCATAGATGCAACTTTAGCTCAAATTTTTTCAAAAAAAATTGCTTTTGTCCTGATATATACATATTTTATCAGGCCCCTCAGATTTATAAGCAAATATTTGCAATTGTGTGCTGCAGATGTGAGAAACAATGATGCATATCGATGCATAAAAAATAAAAATTCTGCTGCTGTTTTCTCCCACTTTATCGAACCTTTTCCCCTTTAAACATTCCTGGTGGATCTAAGAATTTGGCTATGCACGTGGAGTCCATCCTCTTTCTCATGAGAGTATTTCCACTCTTAAGAGGATTTCAGGAGGGGTTTTGTAAATTTCCTGAGCAACTGTCATCACTGGATTTCCTCCATGATTTTAGACATTAAAGTCCCTCTGGGATCTATTGGGTTATTGATAAAGGTTTGGTTAAGGCAGAAAGGGAGAGAGAGATGAGAAAGAAAAAGTGGGAAGAAGTGTTAAAATAGGGACAAAGGAAAGGAGAAAGGATGAGAGAGAGGAGAAGGGAGGGGGAGTGAAAAGAGGAAGGGGAAGAAAAAAATGTAATAGCTCATCTACTCCTGGTGCTAACACCCTCCTCCTTGACCTGAGAGGACTACATTTTTAAAAGCTGACAAGTAATTCAATCTCCAATTAACAATTTTAAGTGCTGCAGCACATATTACTGTGTAAATGTTTCTCCAGGAATACATCCAAGGGTGAATGGAATTAAACCTCTAGGGAGACAGGACCAGTGCCCGTGAGACCAAGAATATTTGGGGGTTCCAAAATATAGTCCCTTTATACAGAGACCCAGGGTTGCAAATTCCTCCCCTGCTTTGTTGCCGCTATTATCACTGGCAAACCGCAGAGCTGGTTGGCAGCTGGCAGGCTGGGGCTAGACAAGGGACGCAGCGACACACTGGCGGCACAGGATGGGAAGCCTCTGAGCCATGGCTGGGTTCAATGCCACCCACCGCAAGACCCAAAATCTCTCTATGTGTGTGTGCGTGTTCAGTCTCGTCCAACTCTTTGCGACCCCAATGCACTGTCCGTGGAATTTTCCTGGCAAGAATACTGGAGTGGGTTGCCGTTTCCTTCTCCAGGGGACTCTGGCGTCTCCTGCATTGGCAGGTAGATTCTTTACCACTGCGCCACCTGGGAAGCCCAAAAATCTCTTTATAAGTGGTCAGGTTTGCTGATGGATAAACTGGAGCAAAGGGACTGTGCTACCAGTGGTAGGAAGGATATTTACGGGACTTCCCTCGTGGTCCCATGGTTAAGAATCCGCCTGCCAATGCAGGGGGACACAGACTGGATCACTGGCCCAGGAACTAGGGTCCCACATGCCACAACCGAGCCTGTGAGCCACAACGACTGGAGTCAGGGCTTTGTAACAAGAGAAGCCACTGTGATGAGAAGCCAGCGCACCACAGCGAGAGAGAGGTCGCGTGTAGCAACGGAAACCCAGTGCAGTCAAAAAAAGGTAAATGTTTTAAAAAAGAAAAGATATTTATGCAAAAAGAAACTGAGATACAGGGAGAATAGAGGAATGAGGTAGATGGCAGGAGGAGGAACTGGGGTAGAGAGGAACCTCATGAAAGTTTACTTGTCAAACGTACGAGAAAAAGGCATAGACTTCCAGAGTCAAAACTGATGCCAGAGGAAATCACTCATCTCAGGGATCCACCAACTGCTCATTTAGCTGCAGACTTGAACACACTGACAATAAATTATTTCCAAATACAGAAGAAAAATGTAAAAGTCTGGTCTACTGACATATAATTCACATATAGTGAAACTGTCCAATTTTAGGTGTACAATTCTATGAAATCTGACATCACATAGGTGTATAACCACCACCCACAATTGCCCCAAAAGTTTTCATCAGCCCCCAAAGTGTTCTCATTTCCTTTGTAATCAAGTCCCTTCTCCCACCCGTTGGATGGATCCTTGTGTCTCAACAACGCTGCCCGTTCTAGAATGCTATGCATCTAGCTTCTTTCAGTAGCATTATGCATCCAAGAGTCATTGACGCTGACACAGGTGGCAGCTCCTTTTTTACTGCAGATAGTATTCCATGTTATGGAGATACTACCACCTGTCCATCTGCTTGCTGTTAGCTGACATTTGGGCTGTCTCCAGTGTCAGGCAACTATGAATAAAGCTGCTGTACATTCCCATACAGGTTTTTGTATCAATGCACGTTTTCGTTTCTGTTGAGTAAGACTGCTAGCAAAAGGAGAAGAGGGCACCCGAGGATGATATGGTTAGATAACACCACGGACTCAACGGACGCGAATCTGAGTCAGCTCCGGCAGACAGGGAAGGACGGCGAAGCCTGGCCCGCTGTGATCCACGGGGTCACAAAGAGCAGGACACGACTTAGAGACTGAACAGCAGGATTGCTAGGATACACTGGAAGTGGGTAACTTTTTTAAAAGAAAGCTAGACTTTTTCTAGGTGAATGTACCATTTTGCAGTCCCACCAACACATGTGAGATTTCTAGTTGTTTTGCAGCCTCACCAACATTTAGTATGTCAACTTAAATTTATATTAGTAGGGTCTAACTGTGGTTTTAATTTGTGTCTCCCTAATGACTAATACGGAGAAGGCAATGGCACCCCTACTCCAGTACTCTTGCCTGGAAAATCCCATGGGTGGAGGAGCCTGGTGGGCTGCAGTCCATGGGGTCACTAAGAGTCAGACACAACTGAGCGACTTCACTTTCATTTTTCACTTTCATGCATTGGAGGAGGAAATGGCAACCCACTCCAGTGTTCTTGCCTGGAGAATCCCAGGGACGGGGGAGCCTGGTGGGCTGCTATCTATGGGGTCGCAC
>NW_011495033.1:10579689-10579956 GCF_000754665.1 Bison bison bison | reverse complement strand
TGGAGAATCCCAGGGACGGGGGAGCCTGGTGGGCTGCTATCTACAGGGGTCGCACAGAGTCGGACACGACTGAAGCGACTTAGCAGCAGCAGCAGCAATGACTAACAGATAAATATCTTTTTATGTGCTTATTTACCCATCTTTATACCTTTGGTGAAAGGTCTGTTCAAATTTCTTACCCATTTAAAAAGTTACTGGGTTGTTTCCTATTATTGAGTTGTGAGAACTCTTCATATATATATATATATATATTTTTTTTTTTTTTTC
>NW_011495033.1:10578121-10579589 GCF_000754665.1 Bison bison bison | reverse complement strand
CCCAGTCACCTCCCAGTGGTTTTTCTGACTAGGTATGGGAAATGAGGTCGGTACTGGAAGGCAGCTGGCTGTGTGACTGCCTCTGCCCACCAGTGGAGAGGCACAGAGTTTGGTGCCTGCTGTGACCTGGCTTCTTGGGGAGTAATACCGACCTTTCATCTCTTCAGCCTTTCTGTTTGTGTTTTCTCATCTACATCTGGTGGGCGGCAATTTAGTGTTTTCCTCTTAAAACACGTGAAAAGCCTGTTACTGTCTTAACACAACAGGCACACAATAAATGCCGGTGAACTGCCATCATTCTCACCGTTCTATAAAAACTCAGCCCTGGTTGGTATTTTCAGCAAGCTGAACGACTATAAGCAATAGAAGCCTTTCCTATTAGTGCTAATATGTGTTGGGGCTTCCTTAAGCAAAACGAGGGGTTTGGTTTTCCTCTCCTTTTAGTTTTCCCCAGTGGAGATACTGGGTTTTTCTTTCAAAATTCTTTACCTGGGCTAGAATTAAGCTAGTAACTCTATATACTATAAAGTCATATTACATTAGGGTTGCTCTACTGAGCTGCATAAACCTGCTTTATCTGTTGAGAAGACATTTTATCAAAGGGTTAGATAGAAAATGAAGATACCCACAAGTTGATGATATGTTCCAACGGTCTTGACTTCCCATATTTGCATCTTATGCTCTTGGTTAAATTCGGATGAGTTCCTTTCCTAAATAAACACTGATTTCTCACTTTCTCTTATGTGCAAACTATTTTAAAAGGCTTAAATTCCAGACTCTAAGACATTTAAACTATTAGGACCCAGTCAAGAATCAACCAGAAAAACTTGACGCCTGGGCATGGTAATTTGTTATCAATCTAAACTGCTCTTAAAGCTTCTCCTTTCGTAATTCAACATTCCTGACGGTGGACGTTTGCTGATTAGACTGGGTGAAGGCGGCCACTCTGAGTGAGAGGGGACACAGCCAGATCCGGATCCACGCACAGGGGACATTCCCGAGAATGATGAACAGTCAGGAGTCAGGTTTCTAAACAGTCTCGTTTCCTGCGTCTTTATCATATTCACACAGCAGTCTGTGCACAGCCAGGGACCAGGTCTGTCTTCGCCCCAGAAGACTGAAGCCCTTGCATTTCTAATCTACCAACGTGTGCAGTTCTTGCACTTTTAATTTATGAGTGTTTGGGGGGGAACTCTCTGACTTGGGAACATATTGGCTCGGTCTAATGCTTGGAGATTATTAAACTCGGAGCTATGCTCCACTATCAAGTCTACAGATCTTTTATTTAGAAGATATGGTGCTCTAAATGCACAAAGAGCTCCCTGTCACCTTCACATTAAAGCCCCTAGTGCCTGGTAAATGGAATTATATAGCTGTCATCTCCTTTCCCCAAAGTTTTAAGAGTACAATGGGCTCATTTTTTCACACTCCATCCCAGCTTCAGAACTAAGAGACCTACTTTGTATTG
>NW_011495033.1:10571628-10578021 GCF_000754665.1 Bison bison bison | reverse complement strand
CTTTGTATTGATTTAAGGTCTCAGAAATAAATAAACCTGCTTCACCGCTGTGATTCACAACAAATTCATGATACACTATTGCATGATATATTTCAAGCTCTGGCCCTGGCTCTCTTTTTCCTCTGGTGAGTGATGGGGGAGGTGGGAGGTAGTGGGGAGCTGCAGAGCTGACAGCCGGATGGTTATTGGAGATGGCTGCTGACTGCAAATCCAAGAACAGACACTGCTGGAGGAGTATGGGAATTTTTTTTTTAAACTGGGGGGCAGGGGTGAGAAGCTAATTTACTTGGGTTTCAGGCAGGGGTTGGGGGGAGAAGAAAGGTTAAGGGGAGAGGAGAGGGAGAGACACAACAGCAGAGCTTCAACTGAACACTAATTTGCAAAGACAGAGCAATGAACATGGCTGGAAAGAAGTGAAGAAAACCCAGCACAAGGAGGCATAACATCTAAATGACTAGGAAGATGAAGAGCTGAGCTGCTCTGCTGAGGGCACCAGTCCTTGGGGGGCACTTAGCCTGAGTTCAGGGACGATGTTTATGACAGGCAGAACATGTACAGATCCTACACACCCCAGAACCTGTGAAGTGGAGGCATCTCTTGATTCCAAGACTCAGGGCGCATCCAGTCCTGGGGGCTGGATAGGATGCTCTGGAGAGAGGGCAGACATAGAGCAGAGGTCACATGTATGTGTGAGCCAGAGATTGCTCCCTGAGCTGAGTGGGTGAGAAATTAGCATCTTGGTTTGTGTGCCCAGAGGGCTTCAGAGTCCCTCAGTCTACATCACCCTACTGATTTCTGAAACAAGTCCCACTAAACTAATTTTAACAAGTACCTGAATATATAGCTCTCAAAAAGACCTATCTTTGGACTTCCCTGGTGACCCAGTGGTTGCGAATCCACTGCCAGTTCAGGCGACGCAGGTTCGATCCCTGGTCTGGGAAGATCCACATGCTGCGAGGAGCAACTAAGACCAAGAGCCTCAACTCCTGAAGCCCGTGTGCAGAGAGCCAGCGCTCAGCAATAAGAGCAGCCACCGTGATGAGGAGCCCGTGCACCGCAGCTGGAGAGGGGCCCCCACTCTCAACAACTGGAGAAACCCCACGTGCAGCAACGAAGACCCAGTGCAGCAAAAAATAATAAAAAAGACCCTATCTTCCAGCCCTGTATCACGACCTTGACTTTTGACAAGGTGGGTGATGAGAAGGTATAAAAGCCTGGGCGGACAGCATGCAGCAGATCCCTAAAGTTCTAGAGAGTACTATTTCCAAGTGGTGAGTTTTAGCTGTTCCTCCAGTAATTAAAACTCATTTCATATTTTCAGCTGGCTGGAATGTTATGAATCCAATTTCTTTGCTATCTTTGAAGAGCATTTTCATCTTCACTACGTTTGTTCTTGAGACAAGACTGGACTTTGAAAGCGAAAATACATGGGAAAGAGTTTGGTTCTGTTCAGTTCTACAACAGGCCAGAGCATCAAACTGGGAGTCACTTTGTTAATTTTGAACTACTATTTAAGAGGAATTAGTTTGTCTGTATAGAGAAACAGACTAGGAAGAACTTCATACAGATTAAACGGATTGGCTTAAAGAGTACTGAGTTGCCCTTCAGTCGAGTTTTTCAAGCATCACTGAATGACTATTTGGTAATGGAGTTACAGCAGAAATTCAAACAACAGTTGGGCAGTGGGACTCTGAAGGATCCTTCCGCTTCCAGTAATAATTCTAGGACCACTTGTTCTCATCATGAACTACATCACTACCATCACCACCTGATACTTAACTCTTCTGTAATATGGAAAAAAAAATTAAACTGTTATGCTCTACAACTCCCATTCCTAACCTTGCTAATACATAGTAATTTTATAGATTACTAGTATGTAATCGCACTAACACAGAATTCTCTCACATGTAGTCACTTTTTTAGACTCCCCACCAGTGCTCCAATCTATTCTCTCCCTGCCCCAACCTAACACAACTCCCGGGCTACAAGTCAAGACACATCTTCATAGCATAAGAGAGTACTAGAAATTAAAAAGAATTTAAGATTCAGAGACCCTCTGGTCTTCACCTTAAGATAGGAAATGTATTTTACATAGAGGAAAGTGAGCCCCAAAGAGACAAGAGCCCAAAGTTGCTTTGGGCTAGTTGCTTTGCTAGTACATGGCAAGGAGAGGAATAATTAAAAAAAATTTATTTGCTTTTTCTTAGAAAAAAAAATCTGAGGGACTTCCCTGGTGATGGTTAAGAATCTGCCTTGCAATGCAGTGGGGTCCATCCCTGGTTGGGGAACTAAGATCTCATGTGCCGAAGAGCAACTAAGCCCATGCATCGCAACTTAGAGGGTCCAAACTCTGCCAACGAAAATCTTGTGTGCTCCAACCAAGATCCCATGCAGCCAAATAAATAATAAATACATAATTGTTTTAAAATCTAAAGGCTGTGATGGGCTTCGCAGGTGGTGCTAGTGGTAAAAAACCCATCTGCCAATGCAGAAGACATAAGAGACACAGGTTCAATCCCTGGGTTGGGAAGATCCCCTGGAGGAGGGCATGGAAACCCACTCCAGTATTCTTCCCTGGAGAATCCCATGGACAGAGGAGCCTGGAGGGCTACAGTCCATGGGGGTCACAAAGAGGGTCACAAAGAGTTGGACATAACTGAGTGACTAACATCAAAGGCTTTGAAACTTCAAAAAGTTTTAGCACGTTTATAATAGGCTATTGAACATGATCATTCCCAAGTCTCAATGCCCAGGCAGAGCCTCAGAACTCTAGAAGCTCCAGAGTGATGCTTGTGTGGGCTCTCCCATCCTGAGTGTCTAGGCCACCATGCCCACGCGGGCTCTTTTAGAGGGTCAGAGGCCATGGACCCCTGAATGACAATTCCACCAGAGAGTGGGGATCAGACTGCCTGCTGATGACCTCAGCGCACTCATGGCGTCAAACAGCCCTGCTCACAGTTTCCTCCCAGACCCGAGGAATACTGGGTGAGAAACTAAACAACTCCCCAGATGGGGTCAGGTGGCCCCTATTTTACGTGTGCGCAGGGGGAAAGGCCTGAAAACCAAGGGGATGGGCAACCTTTTCTGAGAGCTCATGCCTCATGCTAAAGAGAGACTGATTCCGAGAGGAAGCTCACATACCCTCTTTAGAAAGGAGACTGATCCCATCTGGAGCTTCGGAGAACAGGGCCTGTCTGTTGTGAAAATAGGTAGTTAGGGACTTTTAAAAATGCAAATTGCTGGACTGATCCTTAGAGTGATTATGGGCTATTGTACCAACAAGTCCTTGGGGACCTGCGCAGACATATGACTGACACATATACTACCCTATCAGGGCCAGACATGGTGCCTCTAGCGTTAATGGCTTTCCAAAGTGTGTGATTGTCTTCAGATAACATCTATGGGGAAAGTCAATATGTGGATGTACTGCCACAGTGAGGACTGACATCTAACATTTTCTTAAAGGAATCTTTGCCTTCCAAGCGTCAGAAAGTAGAGAGGATGTTGTGTTTGTATTTCACTTCCACGTCTCAGATAAAGAGCTGCACTGAGACAGGCCCCTAAATGCATCTTAGGGAAGACAACAACACTACCAGTGAATTACCTGTATTAACTCATTTAATCCTCACAAGGGTCTGTTACAAGCCCTGTTTTATGGTTAACACTACTGTGACCTGGAAGGGTTAAGTACTTTGTTCAAGGTCGCTCCACTCACAGTTGGCAGAGCCTGGATTCAAACCTGGCCAGTCTATTTTTCTTATTTTTTTTTTTTGGTTTCACCATGAGGCTTGTGGGATCTTAGTCCCCTGACCAGGGATGGAACTCCTACTCCCTGCATTGGGAGCTCTGAGCCTTAACCACTGCACCTCCAGGGAAGTCCCCAGTCGGCCTCTTTAAGTTACGTGACAGTTACAAGGCAGCCAGAGCTGAAGAACCATCCCTTCCTTTCTCAAGCCCCATGGCTGACTCACATCGTGCATGAGAGTGTCATGGGCAAGGACAGAGAATGCACAGTGCAGGCTCGCGGTGCTACAAGCTCCTGGGAGGAGCTCTGATACTGTACCCCAAAGAGTCACGTTTCACGTGGTACAGACAAACAAATACATGTATTTAGAAACTGAGATCCAGTGTGGGCCTGATACCAAGTTTCAAAAGCAAGATTAGCAGAATTAACAGGCTTAACACATAGCCCTAGTCACACTCATCATATAATTTATTTTTTCTTGGCAGGTCCATTGGTACCAGGGACCTGGTCTCTCTAAAGGGAATGAGATTATTGGATATCTTTTCCCCCTTAATGCAGAAGCTTTAAAATGCTTTAGCATAAGAAAATCATACATCACCTCTTGAATGAATCTATAATCCACCTATCAGACCACTGGCACATGCCTTACCTCCAGAGACAATTATTGTCCAGAGGACAAGTCATAAACTGCAATTCTGATTTCTTGGTATAAAGAGAGAGCTTTTACCATATCTGGGCAGTGGATGAGAACTGGCAGGCTCTAGTCTATATCCCTTATATTTCTAGGTCCTCCCAGCCTACCGACCTCTTGACGTCACAGTAAACAGAACAGAGCAAAGAGTGGAAGGAGAGGAAGTGGATCTGAAAGTCACTGCAAACGTCCAATGTCGCCTTGACTTAGGAGTTTATGGCTCTACAAATTGTCACAGCCCATTAAGGGTCTCTGTTTCCAGTTTCCCAAGCACACAAGCTGCTGCCTTTGCGAAGCCAGCCTGACTCCCTTCTGGCAGGCAGTCTTCCATGTCCATCGAGTCCGTCCTTACCTCTCAGTGAGGAATTCTGAAGGATCTGCCCGCCCACTGCCTACTGTTTGAAGAACTGGAAACCCATGATCCACTACCTTGAGTGACATGAGAGAGCAGGCCCTTAGGAGCTTCTCTTACTTATGTTATTACTCGCATGACATTTGGACAAAAAGTAAAATGACCACTGGGACGTCCCTGATGGTCTAGTGGCTGAGAGTCCGCCTGCCAATGCAGGGAACACAGGTTCGATCCCAGGTCCAGGAAGATCCCACATGCCGAGGAGTAACTAAGCCACAACTACTGAGCCCACGCACTGCAACTACTGAAGCCCTCTTGCCTAGAGCCAGTGCTCCGCAAAAGAGAAGCCGCCACAATGAGAAGCTCCAGCCCCACAGCGAGGAGTAGCCCCCGTGTGCTGCAACTAGAGAAGGCCCACGCGGCAATGAAGACCCAGTGCAGCTTAAATAAATAATTAAAAAATAAAATAAAATGATCACACTACTTTCTCTTCTCAGGCCTTGTGGACACTGAGCCCAGGGAACTGAGCGCACCTTAAATGAAACTCAGGGACGTGGAGGTTCATGTTCTGCTGCTAGTTCTAGTCTCTGTCGGTGGAACGAATAGACAAAGGTATTCTTCTACCTTCTGCTGTTTCTGTCTTCCCATCTGTAAAATGGCCCTCATGCCACCAGCCCACCCAGAAAGTTACAAGGAGCCACACAGATGCTCTTAAGTTTCAAATAAAGTTATCCAGGCTGCCCCTATCACCAGCCCATCGCCTTGAGTTCAAATGTCAACTCTGTTTTTGCGACGCTTAAGAAAACTGGATCCTGTATCTCTCCTCACCTGTGTAATATTCTGAATATTTCACACATAACTACAGGCAGCAAAGAACATGGCATTCAAGGAACGAGGATATACAAATACTCAGATGACAAGAACCGGGGATCAAAGCACACATGTGGGGAGCACTGTCTGGTCTTGGTAAACAAAAGACAGAATGGCAGAGGACAGAGCCCCTAAAAAAGACATGTAAGTGAACAGTGAGATCACTGACAGGAAGACACAGGAAACCCTGGGGATGGTCATGTTTTACACGCAGGTGACCACTGCCGGCTACAAAAAGAAATCCTTTAAAAGTAAGCGTCTTTGGAAGAGAGAGGTAGGAAGGGCTAAACTAATTAAAACCGGGTTGGCTAACGACGGGCAACACCACGTGGGTGCTGAGATGGAGTGCAGCCATAAAAGCTTGACGCAGACACGCAGTGTATTAAGTTGGGAATGTGTGTCTTTCCAGCTTCGTTTCTATTAAAGGAACAAACAATTTACATGTGGCTGCGTTACAGAAGTGTGATATGTGGAGTGTCAACCCTTTCTCTTCACACCCAACTGTGTTCAGTCAAAGGAAAGACGGGGTGGAGGGGGGCGGGGAGGGGGAGGAGAAGAGCGAGGAGAAAGAAAGTTTTTTAAAAAATCTCTGCCTCAGCAAAAGTTTTCATTAAAATTTTAGACAAATGATCCCTGTGTCCTTCTCCCTTGCTGCCTGGGGCTCCATGCTATTTCTATGCAAATAACAACCTCGTGGTTTATATCTTATTATTTCCACCGGAGCTGCAGCGACAT
>NW_011495033.1:10558627-10571528 GCF_000754665.1 Bison bison bison | reverse complement strand
CAAAACACCAAACTTGTACTGCACACGGTCCCCATGGAAAGGCCCCCTCTGCAATCCAGCACCTTTTAAAATTCATTGGGCATCCGGCGATCATGCACAATCCATCTGCTTTCACTTTATCATTTGCATTTCATGCCTCCTGGCTTTTGATGTGCTGATACTTTGATGCAGTCAGGAGACGCGCATTATCATTATTTCAATTTTCAAAGGGGTCAACGGGATCGGCACTTGCACACACAGATTTTTTTTTTCCCCTACAACCTCTGTATGCTCCCCCCACCCTTCTGACTCTTTGCCCTAATGTTTAACATAAAGGATGAAGACTCAGAAAGGTAGGGGTCAAATGTTTACAGTCTAAAGGCTGGCGTCCACCACCTACATTTACACAGGTACACGCGTATGACAGGCTAGATGGTCAGGGCTTGGGGAGGCTCTACGGGGCTTCAGACACACACAAAGACTTTCTCACACATGGAGACTCAGGGAAGCACACAGAGAGGGATCCAGACACAAAGAGACTAGCGCCCAGGCAGGAAGAGACACGCACTCAAAGTGACCTGGACACACGCCCAGCGGATGCGAGACACAGATTCCTATAGAAGAAAAGGCAGACTGTGTAGAGCGACAGCGGTGCACACAAAGACAGGATGTGCACAGGCAGGAAGGCGGAGGAGGCAGCCGGAGTATGTGGCTCCCGTCTAGTCCCCTTCTTCATACTTGAGAGGCACAGGGGCAGACAGGACATTTTAATGAATTTGCATGAAATCGAGGGTCTGCCAGCTCCATGGCTCCATGTAAGAGGACAGTGAAGCAGTCAGGGCAGGGTTAGGTAACCCCTATAACTGATCACTCCGTTCAGCTACAAATGATCATATCCTTCTGGAAATGAGCATTGTAGGGTAAGTTACAGCTGCAGCTTCACTGTCTCTTCCCTACAACTAGACTTTAACCAGCAGCCCTGCAAGCTAAGAGGAAGATGAATATAATGAATTTGATCACAGCAATTTAACCAGATTTTAAGAAAACAAAACAAAACCGATAATGCTTTCTTTGTAGCATGATTGAAATTCAACTACCAAGCTTTCAGGAAAAAACAAACAAAACCCCCGGCAGCAGTGACAATAACACAACAATGACAACACCTCTGCCTTTTGGAATAGTCTTGCTATCAGGGAAAAAATAAGAAACTCAGTGTGACAAGACACTTTAGAAATTAGCTCTTTGCTCAGGTAGAGGAACATTACAGAAATGTAGGTGTCTTCGTTACCTTGGATCCTCACAGATAATGGTACGTACAGTTCTCTTCAGCATGCATCAATATCTCATTCTAAGAAAAAGGATCCAAAAGAACAACTTTTTTTTAAAACGTTAAGACTCTCAGCCAGTTTCATTCAGAGCAATAACCTCCCTCAGTAGAGACAGTTCACAATCTTTATGTCCAGGCTACTCTCTAAAGAAAGAGCAGGACATCCAAGCCGGCCTCTGTGAGCACCGCTCTGCTTTCCTTGGAGAGAAAGGCAAACCCAGAGAAGGATGCAGAGTTCACACGGGTGCAGAGAGCAAGCTTATCACCTCACACCATTCTCATTTCTGGCGTTCCCCCAAAGGTAACTGGACTGATGGCAGTGTCAACTTATTCTAAATGGGGATGATAGGCTGGGACACTGAATTCCAATCCTTCTTCTTGAAAGTCAAGGCTGGATTTAAAAAAAAAAAAAAGTTTGTGCAAGTCTAATAAACAACTAACTTAGCACACGTGTAATTCCGCAAGTTCGGTCCCCAAACCATATTGAGAGAGGAAAAGGTAACTGCAACAGCAGTGCAGGCCAATGCTTTGTGCCGAGTTCTAGATGCTTTTACCTGTGTTTCCTCATTTAAAGGTGGAAATTATTACTCATCTTTGACGGATAAAGAAAGATGAGAGGTTATGTGAGCTGTATGAGGTCAGTCAGCCAGCCTTAGACTATTACATATTCTTAGCTTTGGAGAGAAAATAATTTTCCTATGCCTGCAAAGAAGGGGGAACTACATGGTCCTTTGTATATGCAGTTATTCTTAGGTACTGAGGTCACTGTAAGAGTGAAAGCTATATATTTTTTCCCCTCTGTGGAAAACCACTATGAACCCTTCCAAAGAAATGGACAGTAAATGTCCATGTCACATTCTTTTCTTAGCAATCCATCCATGCATCCATCCACCCACTTTCCATTCAACATTGACCAAGTACTTCCTTACCTATAAGGGACCATGTCTTAAGTGCTCCTCTTCAGAGATGCTTTCACAAATTTCTCAAAACTTTAAAACCTGACACCCTTGCCATGTTCAGAGGATGTTTCATAGGTATAAATCTCACATTGCTTGCTCACAGATGAGAAAAAGGGAGGGAGGGCAGAACAGATGCAGTCAATCTGATCTTTCTAGAAAGACATCAGAATGTAAACTCTTTGCAGCAGGAGTTATATATGGTTTGTTTATTAACATATACACAGGGCTTGGAATAGTGTCAGGCACATAGTAGGTACTCATAACACTCATTATGTCAAATGAATGAATAGGCAGAGAAGATGGAGAGAGGAGGAGAGAGAGCCTGAGGAATGTGTGGGCTGAATATCTTCCCTGACCAATCAAGACCTGGAATTAAGAATTCACAACAGTCTTTGAAAAGCTTCACACACTTCTCCCAAACTCTAGAAACTTACTTTGTTGAGGGCCCCAGCTCCTGTCAGGATTAAGTGAGAATTTTCGACCTGGATGGTTCTCTGTCCCAGTCGGACGAGGTAAGCCCCAATCCCAATGGCCCTGCATGTAACCTTAAAAAAAGAATAAATTCGATGTGTCACATATTTATGTTCCCTCCCAAGCTGTAAGAATTAAGCTATAGGTATAAAAAAAATTCACATTAACAGAAGCTAGGTGTGTGTGTTTTTTTTTTTAAGGAAATCTGTTTGGTTAAATGACAATACAAAAACACAATTTCCTGGTTAAAGCCAAGAAGGTAACATAATTCATTCAATGATTCAAGTAACAGTTAAAGGGTCTCAGAGCCTTTACTTCTCTTACACTTCTGCCTGTTCCACAGATGTGTGGCATCCACACTAGAGGTATGAAAAAGGAAACTAGTTAAGAGGAGGAGAAGTTTAAGCTGTTAATACTGTGTGGAATATTTGAGAAATAAGTTAAACTAAAAGCTAACACAAGGTGCTAGTTTTATCTGGGGAATCCAATTATGTACATTACTCTATCGTCCTATTATTATGCACAATTAAAATCAAACTGCAGATTTACAATTTTAAAGCAATGCTCCTGGGGCTTCCCTGGTGGCACAGAGACAGGAATCCGCCTGCCAGTGCAGGAGACACAGGTTCGATCCCTGGTCTGGGAAGATCCCTCATGCCATGGGGCAACTAAGCCCACGCTCCAGAGCCCGGGGAATTGCAAATACTGAAGCCTGCACACCCTAGAGCCCGCGGTCCACAACGAGAAGCCACCACAATGAGAACCCTGCAGCGCAGTTAGAGAGTAGCTCCCACTCGCTGCAAGTAGAGAAAAGCACGCTCAGCCTCAAAGACCCAGCACTGCCAATAAATCAATATATATATATATATTTTTAAAGAAATGCTCTCATTTGAAGCTGAACAGCAGTGACGGTGGCAAAAGCAAATCCTAGTCAAAGCCAGCTCTCCAAAAATCTCACACTCGGCCAAGATTTACCAGGCTGATGGTGATGATCTCGTCGTAGGCCAACGAGGATTCCCCAGCAATCATTCCAGACCCTCGAAGGTTCTCTGCTCCAAGTCCTTCTTCCTTCCCAATAATGTCAGTGATCTTGTACCTGGTGGATAGAGCCATGCCAAATTAGACAGGTTAAACACAGTAACGACAATCCATTAAGAGAAGAGCCACCATTAATAGGCTGTTAAAAGCATACCGAACTCATATTTAACACCAGAGCTCTGTACATTTTTTATACTCGTCATTCATATATCTTTCCTTCTTAGCTTGGTGCCTTTTGTCTGGAAGCAACATGGTGTAGCGGAAAGAGCAAAATCTGGAACTAAGGAGACAGGTTTAAATCCCTGCTCTGACACATACAGCAGTGCAACTCTAGGGATAAGGTAACTTGTGTAAGATGGGAATTAGAGTGTATCCACTTCTGAGAGTTGAGTTGAGTTAAATTAAGCAGCAACGAGAGGGTTTGACACATAGATGGCGCTCCAGTGTCAGAAGACCTCTTACATTCTAGGACGTGTATCTCTACAGTAAGCCACAGCCATTATTAAATCAAACATTTTAGATGAATGTTACCCAGGAATTAAAAAAAAAAAAAAATCCAGAGGCACTGTGAGAACAGTTTCTCGAGTTCCAAATCCTCTCTCTTTCCAAGACAAGGATGAAGGGAAGGTCAACACCGTGCACTCTATCCCTGCTCCTTGGCAAGTACCCAGTGTATGTACGAGAGTTCCTGGCACAGTCTCTGGAGGGGCAGGAGGACTGTGTGCAAACGTAAAATGCTGGGCAAGTTGTCCAGAAAGCAGCCTGTGGATCCAAGGGGAGCCACTCGTGGGTCTTCTCAGTGGGAGGTTAGGAGTGATAGCTGATAATGCGAAATGGGAGATGGGGAATGCAGCTAATAAAGTGAAAATACAAAGTGGGACACAGAGATGGGCATATGTTATTTATTGTTCCACGTGTACCCAGAAGGCTTGGCACTGGGCACAGTTTTAGAAACTGAAATAATAAATAAATATCCCAAAGTGGCTCTTAAACTATTTTTTTTTCTGCCCCATGTTTCTCTGTTCCTTTACTTCCAGCCTTCCACCAATTCCTTTTCTTTGCTCTCGCTGTTGTTCTGTGGCTTTGTTTCTGCTTCCCAGATTCCCAGTAATTGCTTCTCCCAGTTCTTCATTTGGCTCTGTATCTAGACTCCTGATTTCAGACTTATGTTACAGGTCAAGTTAATCTGCTTTAATGGGTTAACAAGCCACAGTAATTTGGTGGTGGGGGAGGAGGTTAAGTGTTCATTTTATAAGGCCCACATGCCATATAGTCACACATACCCATGGGCCCAGCCAGCCTTCCTTGCAAAGCAGATCTTTTCCCTCCTAAGGAGTGCATACTGCTTCAGAGGTGTTTATGATTTGTTAAGTGACATCTTTTCCTATTGCATTACATGAAAGAGAGTAAAAAATTTCCCATTTTCTGCTCTATGATCTAAGTCTTCTACCTTTAAGACTATCATTCTTTAAAGCAGTACCAGGGACCTCCCTGGAGATACAGTGGTTAAGACTCTGCGCTTCCACTGCAAGGAGCACAGGTTTGATCCCTGGTCAGGGAACTAGATTCCGCATGTCACATCACATGGCCAAAAAACAAAAAAGGTAGTACCACATTTTAATGTTACTTATAATAAAAACCTTTGTATGCTGCTGCTGCTGTTGCTAAGTTGCATCACTCGTGTCCGACTCTGTGCGATCCCAGAGATGGCCGCCCACCAGGCTCCCCCGTCCCTGGGATTCTCCAGGCAAGAACACTGGAGTGGGTTGCCATTTCCTTCTCCAATGCATGAAAGTGAAAAGTGAAAGCAAAGTCGCTCAGTTGTGTCCGACTCCTAGCGACCCCATGGACTGCAGCCTACCAGGCTCCTCCGTCCATGGGATTTTCCAGGCAAGAGTACTGGAGTGGGGTGCCATTGCCTTCTCCGAACCTTTGTGTAATGTAATACAATTACAGAAGATTCATGTGTGCCACTTTTGATCCTCACAACAGTACAGTGTGATAAGGAATATCATCTCCATTATCATAGGTAATAACAGCCAGGATCTGTGATTGCTCACTGTGTGCTTAGTTCTGTGCCAATAAAGGCTTCACATATATAAGCTCACTTGCTTCTTCTTTGTACAGACGAGGAAACTGAAGCTCAGAGAAGAAAACTGACTTATTTTAACAAAAGCAATATACAAAAATCAAGTCTTCTGAGATACCAGTAACAGAGAGTTAAAAAATACAATGGCGGGGGTGGGGTGGGAATCCTGTTCAAAGTAGCAAGAAAAAAGTGCAAAACATTTAGAGCTATCTAAAAAACGGCAAAATCCCACCATACCTACACTGTACACCAAGACATCCTGGGATGGGTGCCACAGTGAACCCTCAGTCAGGGGCCCTGACTGCTACTGCTGCTAAGTCGCTTCAGTCGTGTCTGACTCTGTGCGACCCCATAGACGGCAGCCCACCAGGCTCCCCCGTCCCTGGGATTCTCCAGGCAAGAACACTGGAGTGGGTTGCCATTTCCTTTTCCAATGCATGAAAGTGAAAAGTGAAAGTGAAGTCGCTCAGTTGTGTCTGACTCTTAGTGACCCCAAGGACTGCAGCCTACCAGGGTCCTCCATCCATGGGATTTTCCAGGCAAGAGTACTGGAGTGGGGTGCCACTGCCTTCTCCCAGGGGCATTGAAGGATGTTTCAAATTTTTGAGAGAAATACTATGTGGTATCTGATGGCTCCCATGTGAACTACTAGTTTCAGGTAGTTCGTGGTTTAACACTAGGTAGTGCTACATTCCTTCTGACAATCGTTGCAAAGCTGGGTTTTCAGTTTTGAAGGTGGTGCGGGGTGGAGGGCGTTCTACACAAA
The DNA here is from genome assembly GCF_000754665.1 of Bison bison bison. NCBI lineage: Eukaryota > Metazoa > Chordata > Mammalia > Artiodactyla > Bovidae > Bison > Bison bison. The sequence goes on along the minus strand of NW_011495033.1, from coordinate 10,564,899 downwards.
AACCAATGCAGAATATGAGGGTGGCGATGTCCAAGCTGACTCTAAGATCTGCAACGTCGTGCAGATCCAAATATCCCATACGTAAGTAACTGCAATTATTTAAGACTGACATAAAACAAATTTTCAGCTATGATATATACTATACAGTTGACCCTTGAACAACAGCCAGAGTTAGGGGCATCCACCCTCAGGAGGTGAAAATTCAAGTATCACTTATAGTTGGTGCTCAATTGTTAATACACGGTTCTTGCATGTCTATAAATAGATTCAACCAACCACAGATGGTACAGTACTGTTGCATTTACTGTTGAAAAGGTCCATGTAGAAGTGGACTCAAGAAATTCAAACCCATGTTGTTCACAGCAGAAATACTTATGAAGCTCTCTGGGTTTGCCTACTCAATAATCAGAAATACGAGGTATATCCTTTTGCCTAAAGCTGCTATGAAAAAATTACAGAGACAATATGGGTGCTGTGAACCAAGAAAGACTGGGACCTTCTGGCATAACCTATGTGAAGAAAACTATAAAACTTCAAATATACACTTAAATAATTAGAAACACACACCATATATCTAGTTGGGAAGAGTTAATATTATAAAGCACTCAGATCTTCCTAAATTAATTTATAAACCTAATGCAACTTGAATCAAAATCATTATGGGAGGTTTTGGGGAATTTTTTAAAAATGAGCCTATATGTAAAAAGACAAAAATAATTGATAAAATTTGGGGGGAAAATTAAGAATGTGAGGAACCCTGGCCCATTAGAGCAGTTAAAACTGTGTGGCATTAGTCCAAGAATAGATAGAACAAAAAACAGAATATAAAGCCTGGTAATTGAGTTAAGATTATTATAAAAGTGAAGAAAGTATGAATTATTCAACAAATGATACTGGAGCAACAGATTAACATTCTGGAAAATACTTTCAGATAGATTATAAAAATGTTCAACTTCACTGGTGATCAAAAAATACCAGTTAAAATAACAATTGCTGTTTTCATCCTATTTTATTGACAATAATCAATGTTGGCAAGGATGGAGAACAATTAAACAGCGTGAACAAGCACTACATATACTGCTCGTGGGAATGCAGCTCTTGAGAAGACAATTTGAAATTATTAAAAAAAATTTTTTTTAAATGGACATACTTTTTGACTACTAATTCTACTTTTAGAAATTAACACAAAGTAAATAACCAGAGATATTCCTCAAAGTTTACATAAAAGAATGATCAGTCCAGGGATATAGCAGTAAAAATTAGAATTGTCTGAATGCTCAAATATGATACATTCATTAAAAAGATTTATATGAAGCCATTAAATATCACATTCTCAAATAATATTGTAAGAATATAAAAAGTTACCCCCCAAATAATTTTTTGTGGAAAGAATAAATTACAAAAGACCTTTTCTATTATGACCCCAATTATGTAGGAAAAGAGATGTATATACAAAAGACAGAAAGAATATAATATATATTAATAACTGTGATCTCTTGGTAGGACTATAGCTGGTTTTTACTTTTTATTCATAATTATTTGTATGTTCCAACTTTTCAAATGCATATAATAAACAATTTTAAAGCCTCAATGAATAATTTTGCTTTTTAGCTAGTAAGTGGTAGAGCAGAGATACCTAAGGCTTTAGATTATGCAACAAGCAATCTTCATTGCTCAAGGTCATGATCAACAGGACAGTGAGAAAAAAATGATCAAATTCTCCTTTCTTGAATCCATGGCCAAATTATTCTGATGGATAATACCTACCTGGATTCTCCTTCATCTTCCACATGTTCACAATGGACAGAGTTGAGAGCACTGACTCTCTTGTAATCTTGAGGGGTCAGATATAAATATTTGTATCCCTGTGGGAAGCACAAATAGTTTTTAACCCATTATTTGCCATCACCACATGACCAGAAGACCCAGCTAAGTACATATGATGCAGTGGTTCTAAGCTAGCTTTAAATCGCCAAATCATGTCTTAGAGTTACTGTCTCATAGAATACTAGCATAGAGAGTGCTCCTTTGAAAGATGGAGGTGTCTGTTTCTGTATCATTGTACCCTTGAAATTAGGTATCCTGCAGCTGCAACCTCAGGTACTAATACATTCCACTCATTTCCTTTTCATCAAGGTTAAAGGGTCATTCTCTAATCTTAAGTGATACCTCCATTAAAAATATCAACACAAAATTAAAGATTTGCATGAATTACTATTCATCATTTTCTCACAATGGGACCATTGTACCATCAAAATATAGATGGGTCAAGGATAATTGAGAGCATCACAAAACTGGAGTATTCAATCTTAAAATCAGATGTCTATGCTAATGATCAGTAAACACTAAGCTTGAACCGTTTGCTTTTTTAAATAAACATTTTATTTTTTAAATAAAAAAGCAAAAAAATATTTGCTTTTTAAAATAAATAATCCCTAGGTACATTAAAAAAACATACTAACATTTTTTTTTTTTTTGGTTTTGTTTTTTTTTCATACTAACATTTCATAATTGGCTTATTTTTATACATACATATGCACACTCACATACAGAGTTATTTAATACACATATTCACCTTAAGTGAAGGAGTCACTCAGACCAAAAAACAAAAAAAGCAAGCAGAGAAAAACACTTAAAATACTACGAGAAACTATGTCCGCGGTTTAACTGAACTTGTCCCACAGTGAGCACAACATGCCAGAGACATGAATTTGAATTTGCCGCCGATTCTGCCTGACTCTTGCTGAGAAGGCAGGGAATGTCAGCAGTATGTCAGCCAGCCACATTTATCGGGCGCCTACTACATGAAAGGCACTGGCCAAAGCATGGGGAAAACAGGAACGGACAAAACAGGCAAAAGTTTCTGGCGTTACACAACTTATCTTCTAGTAGGAGATACAGAAAATACACAAAGTAAGTAAGTTAAATATACGATGTTAATGGGAATAACGTTTGAGGGGAAAAAATAAAATAGAGGAAGGAGACAGGACAGCTGGGAGAGTCGACCTTCTAGAAGAACAGCCAGGAAAGGCTTTGCTGAAAATGTCACTTGAGCCAATACTTGAAGTGCTGTGGAAGTGAGACATGGGGGTATTTGGCGGAAAAGCACACCAGGCAGCAGGAACCACAAGTGTGAAGGTGCCGAATGTGCCCCGCAGGCTCAAGACAGAGCAGGGAGGCCGGAGGAGCCAGTGTGGGATGCGGTGGGATCAGACGAGGACGGGGTCACTGGAGGCCCGCCTAGGAGGGATGTGCCGGCAACTGCAGGGTTTCCGGCCCTCATGTGAGTTAGCTGGGAAGCCTTTAAAGGGTTTTAATCACAGGAAAGTTTGGAGTCACGATCTGATTTACATTTAACTGGATCATTCCACTTTCCTTCCCTTCCGTTTTTATTTTTGGTCGTGCTGGGTCTTCGTTGCCATGCTGGCTTTTCTCGGGTTGCGGCAAGCAGGGGCTACTCTTCAGTTGCGGTGCATGCTCTTCTCATTGCATGGCTTCTCTTGTGGAGCAGGGACTCTGGGGCACGCGGGCTGCCGTAGTTGCAGCTCCCAGGCTCTAGAGCACAGGCGCAATAGTCATGGTGCTTGAGCTGAGTTGCTCTGCTGCATGTGGGATCTTCCTGGACCAGGGACTGAACCTGTGTCTCCTGCATTGGCAGGCAGATTCTTTACCACGGATCCACCAGGGAAGCCCTCCACTTGCTGCTGAGAGTAGACTTTGGATAGGGGGAGGGGCAAGGCCAGAAGCAGGAAGGTCCATGAGGAAGCGACCGAAATAAATGCAGTAAGAGATGATGGGGACCTAGATCACGGGGCAGCAGCAGAAGCACTCAGAGGTGGTTGTGCTCTGGGTATATTTTGAAGGCTGGGATGCACACGCGATTCACTGACAGAGAGGATGTGGATGTGAGAAAGACAGGTCAAGCATAACTCTAAGATCTTTTACTTACACAGAAGAATAGAGGTATCATTTATTGAGCTAGAGAAGACTGTAGGAAGAACAAATGCAAGGAAGGTGACTAGAAGCTGCCGTGAGGCAGATGTGCAGGAAGAGAGGTTGAGTCCGCACAGATGAATCTGACGTTCGGGGGTATTATATCAATTTAGAAGTTAATCAGTTTATAGATGGAATTTAAATCTTGAGGACTGGGTGAGATGACCAAGGGTAGGTGAATAGAGACAAGAGGAGAAGTTCAGGGACTGAGTGCTTTAGGGACTGAGCCCTAAAACACTTTTTTTCTTTCTACCTCACTTTCTGTAAAAGCTATCTTGCCAAAGCGCCAGGTGAGGTGGCTCTGGGCCCTGATGGGGTTGAGGCTGGGAGATCCTGGACTTGGTTCTGCTATAGCCTTTGTGACCTTGAAATATATCTCCATTCACATTTTAAAAAATAATTTGAAAAATTTGAGATAAAATTCACATTAACATAAAACTGGCCATCATACAGTATACAATTCAGTAGTTTCTAGTATATTCAGATATAGTACAACCACCACCACTATCTAATTCTAGGATACTTCTATCATCCCAAAAGAAACCCTGTATTTAATAGTAAAAGTGAAAGTCACTCAGTCATGTCTGACTCTTTGTGACCCCATGGAACTCTCCAGGCCAGAATACTGGAATGGGTAGCCATTCCCATCTCCAGGGGATCTTCCCAATGCAGGGATCAAACCCAGGTCTGCTTGCATTGCAGGCAGATTCCTTACCCACTGAGCCACAAGGGAAGCCCAGGAATACTGCAGTGGGTAGCCTATCCCTTCTCCAGCGGATCTTCCCAACCCAGGAATTGAACCAGGGTCTCCAGCATTGCAGGCAGATTCTTTACCAGCTGAGCTGCCAGGGAAGCCCAAGTACTTAAGAGTGGTCATGAACAATTCTCATATACTTTTGAAATGAATTTTACTGAAGCATAATTTACAGGCAACAAAATCCATCAGTTTTAAGTGTTGAAGTTTGATGAATTCTGACAAATGTATACATTTGTGCATATTTGCCATTACAATCAAAATACAGAACATTTCCATCATCCCTTGACACTCTTAAAGACGTAAAAGGCAGCAAAGGAAACTGAGAAGGAGTGTTAGAAGGGTAAAAAGGAGATTATGGGGTCCTGGAAACTAAGAGAAGAAAGTATTGCAAGGATGAAGGTGTAACCAACTGCATGGAATGCTGCTGAAACGTCACATGCGTGAGATTCACAACAGAGTTTAATAATACGGAATCAATAGCAACCTTGACATAAGCAGCTCCAGTGGAACGGTGTGGGTGCAGGAGAAATAGATGGGTTCCAGAGGGGATGGGAGGGAGAAGCGTATCTGGAAACAGCAAGAAGAGAAACTCTTTTTAAGAAGTCTTGCTGTGGAGTTCCTCTGGTGACTCAGTAGTAAGGAATCCACCTGCCAATGTAGGACACACCAGTTTGATCCCTGATTCGGGAAGACTCCATGTGATAAGCGGGACATGTAAGCCTTGACATACTCCTTTTCCTATTTGGAACCAGTCTGTTGTTCCATGTCCAGTTCTAACTGTTGCTTCCTGACCTGCATATAGGTTTCTCAAGAGGCAGGTCAGGTGATCTGGTATTCCCTTCTCTTTCAGAATTTTCCACAGTTTATTGTGATCCACACAGTCAAAGGCTTTGGCATAGTCAATAAAGCAGAAATAGATGTTTTTCTGGAACTCTCTTGCTTTTTCGATGATCCAGCGAATGTTGGCAATTTGATCTCTGGTTCCTCTGCCCTTCCTAAAACCAGCTTGAATATCTGGAAGTTCACGGTTCACGTATTGCTGAAGCCTGGCTTGGAGAATTTTGAGCATTACTTTACTAGCATGTGAGATAAGTGCAATTGTGCGGTAGTTTGAGCATTCTTTGGCATTGCCTTTCTTTGGGATTGGAATGAAAACTGACCTTTTCCAGTCCTGTGGCCACTGCTGAGTTTTCCAAATTTGCTGGCATATTGAGTGCAGCACTTTCACAGCATCATCTTTCAGGATTTGAAAGAACTCAACTGGAATTCCATCACCTCCACTAGCTTTGTTCATAGTGATGCTTTCTAAGGCCCACTTGACTTCACATTCCAGGATGTCTGGCTCTAGGTGAGTGATTACACCATCGTGATTATCTGGGTCGTGAAGATCTTTCTTGTACAGTTCTTCTGTGTATTCTTGCCACCTCTTCTTAATATCTTCTGCTTCTGTTAGGTCCATAGCATTTCTGTCCTTTATCGAGCCCATCTTTGCATGAAACGTTCCCTTGGTATCTCTAATTTT
>NW_011495033.1:10531784-10558527 GCF_000754665.1 Bison bison bison | reverse complement strand
ATCTTTCTTGTACAGTTCTTCTGTGTATTCTTGCCACCTCTTCTTAATATCTTCTGCTTCTGTTAGGTCCATAGCATTTCTGTCCTTTATCGAGCCCATCTTTGCATGAAACGTTCCCTTGGTATCTCTAATTTTCTTGAAGAGATCTCTAGTCTTTCCCATTCTGTTGTTTTCCTCTATTTCTTTGCACTGATCGCTGAGGAAGGCTTTCTTATCTCTCCTTGCTATTCTTTGGAACTCTGCATTCAGATGCTTATATCTTTCCTTTTCTCCTTTGCTTTTCGCTTCTTTTTTTTTTTTTTTAATTTTATTTTATTTTTAAACTTTACATAATTGTATTAGTTTTGCCAAATATCAAAATGAATCCGCCACAGGTATACATGTGTTCCCCATCCTAAACCCTCCTCCCTCCTCTTCTTTTCTATTTGTAAGGCCTCCACAGACAGCCATTTTGCTTTTCTGCATTTCTTTTCCATGGGGATGGTCTTGATCCTTGTCTCCTGTACAATGTCACGAATTTCCATCCATAGTTCATCAAACACTCTGTCTATCAGATCTAGTCCCTTAAATCTATTTCTCACTTCCACTGTATAATCATAAGGAATTTGATTTAGGTCATCCCTGAACGGTCTAGTGGTTTTCCCTGCTTTCTTCAATTTAAGCCTGAATTTGGCAATAAGGAGTTCATGATAAACGGAAGGAAAAAAAGGGGTAGGGTTGGTGACTGGAGGAGTCAGTATCTATGTGCTAAAGACACAGACGTGTCTTCTAACATAGAGGGAAAATATGATGATGCAAGAAAGAAAGGGGAGGAGCTTTGATCTATATCCTTAAGCTGGCAAGAAGGGAAAGGACCAAACACAGTGGGATTAGACAGGGGGAGGGGCTCTTCATCAAAGTCTCTCTCCAGGCTCTGGGGCACAAGGGAAAGAGAAACCATTCGCCATGTAAGAAGGAAGAAGAGTCTTCGGAGGTCAGGCAGGTTTCAAGTAGAGCAAGAAGGTTGGAGAACAATCAGAGAAGCTGAGGATCTGAGAGATTTTGCTGATAACTGACCACATGTCTTAGAAGATAAGGTGGAATAATTTAATAACGAAATTAGTAATAATAATTTTCTGGCTTAACATGTCTCACATTAAATGCACACCTACTATTTCCATCTAGTGCAACCCAAGGAATGGTGTTCTGTTTCCAAGCTGGAGGAAAGACCAGGTGAACATACTGAGAGAGAATTTACAGTGCAGTTGCTAACTTTTGAACTTAAACCTCTACTTCTCTCCCACCTTTGTACACACACACACGCACACACACACACACATATCCGTAAAGTAATCGGAAGTATTATCTTCTCTTAATCTGTACCTTGTAAGGATCCTCAGGATCTACCCAGGCCACGTGAAACATATGACGAATTTCCTCTGCCAGTCCAATTCTTGCTCCACTGTTGGCTGCTACATAGATGCGTGGGATGCCCTCTGCCCTGGCAAGCTCAGAAGCTCTGAGAAACAGCAAATCCTCTTGGGGTCCAAAGGACCCAATTCGGTAAGTAATGTCATTGCCAATAACAATGATATCTCGGCCGTCTGGATATTCTGGACTTTTAAGGGTCATTTTCCAAGCTACCATGCCAATCTGCAAAGGCATAAACAGACAGACAAATCAATACAAGCTTCTTACATGCAGAATTTTGTTCCAGGCTCCTTGAAGATATCAGACTGAATGCAGACACAACCTTTGTGTAAAGATATGCAATGCTAAAGAGCCAAGCTCCCTGTGGGAAACTAGAGCAAATATTCTAGCATACTTTTCTAAGATTATGTTGAGAACAGCTGGTTTACTATGTATGTATCTCACAGCTGTCTCAATTTCTTCTTTGGGTTTGCTCAAAGAAGATGGAAACACCAAAGTCTAAATGCACTCAGCATATGTATGGAAGAATATACTGTGGCCCTGGGAATTAAATCCAGGATTCCCTAACTTATTACCTTATTTTGTGAGATTCTTTCCAAGAAACCTTTAACATGTAGGAAAGCAGAAAGAGGACTACTTCTCATGACTGTACAACTTTTATAGTCCTTTCATAGGGCTACCCCCGCGGCTCAGTGGTAAAGAATCCGCCTGCAATACAGGAGATGTGGGTTTGATCCCTAGGTTGGGAAGATCCCCTGGAGAAGGAAATGGCAATCCGCTCCAGTATTCTTGCCTGAGAAATCCCATGGACAGAGTAGCCTGGAGGGCTATAGTCCCTGGGGTCCCAAAACAAGTCAGACATGACTTAGTGACTAAACAACAAGTATTTGATAGGAATAATGGCAACATTCTTTACTGGCTTGCTTCAGGTATCTTCTATTTCTGCAGGAACTGCTATATCTCAACATTGCCTCCTCTGAGCACCTCCTGTCGCTTTCTCCCAACACCAGAACACCAAAGGATGCAAGTATGCAAGTAACCGACCTCTTGCTGCACTAATATATGTAAATCTCTGCTCAGTGTTCAGTAGCATCTGTCCAGCCACACAAATAAATGATACTGACCTAACAGGCGGGGGGGACATGTCTCCTCCCAAACCCTCACAGCCCTCTCCTCTCTTAATCCCCTTCCAAATGAGAACTAGTCAATCCTTCTACTTGTTTATTCGCTAGTTCCATTTCTTTTCTAGTCACTCATACCTCAGTTACGGCTGCAGTTGTTCACGTCTGCCTGTCTGCTTCCCTACACCTAGATAAGTAATGTTTTTCATTCTTTTTTCTGCCCCCCTCCAGAATCTTTCTGTCTACCCTGCTTCCCACCCCCACCACTTGCCCCCAAACACAAAGCCTACCAGTGAGCGATCCTGGTCCTGCCTAATGGAGCCCAGCCACATTCGCAGCCTTGGGCCCTCATCCCCGGGCTGCTGCGTGTCACCTCATTGGGGAGCCGGCCATCAAGAAGGGCCATTAACAGATGTAAATAGCGGCATCCCTGGAAAGCCACATGCATCACCCAGACTCGAGCGGGCCAGTGATCATAAGCTCTTGAGTACACATTCTTCAATCCAATTGCACATCCGCTGTAATCAGGCTGGTTGAAGCTTTCCACACAGCTATTTGTGATTCTCAGCATTAAGAAATATATATACGAAACACCCACAGATAAATATAAGCTATTTAATATATACCATTGGCCAAATACAAATCAAAATGGATAAAAATCCAATCACCTTCGGAAGTAAGGCAGTATTACACTATCTGCTCATTAAAGACAGAGAAGAGGAGGAAGAAACAAGATCATCCAAAAAAATAGCACAGAGAAACTCCAAATATCAGGTTAACTTTGGTCTTTTTTTTTATTTTTAAGAAATTGATCAATATAATGCCTGTGTGGGGAAAAATATTTTAACTGCCTTCTCATGTGGCCCTCTAAACCCAACACTTCTTTTGCTTTTCAGGAAGGAAAAGCTATTCCCTGTGAACACATTTGTAACTGGGAAGGTTGGGTTTCACACCAAATTTTATGGTATTTTAACCTTTGCTACCTAGGCCAGAGCCACTTAGATACGAGCCCGGAAGAATCTGCTTGAACATTTGCATTCTAATGCAAACACTGTGTCCAAGTGGCACTGGGCAAGCAAATAACACTCTTATCTTTTGCTATTACCTGGGGACTCTGTGTCACTTAGGCAGTCAGTTCAGCGATTGGCCAGGTCATTATGCTTACAATATTGACTTCTAATTAGGTGTCAATACAGCAGCACCAAGAACATGCTACTCTTTATCAATGTCTTTTCAAAGTGTGTTCCTCATCGACTGTCCCCCTCCCCACTTAAAAAGTACCAGTACAGGATAGAGAGTGTTGTCTGAGTCTCGGTACAGTGAGATTCCTTTTCGATTGAGTTTTGAATAAGCACAATGGATAAGTATGTAAGGAAGCATCTGTTGCTCAATTTTTAAATTTTAAGTTATATTTAAATTTAAATATATTTTTATATATTTAAAATATTTATATATATTTATATAAATATATATGTTTATATAAAAATATTTATATATATTTAAATTTAAATTATATTAGATTTTACTGCTAACTAAATGATGGGATACATAATGCTGAATGTAGGTAGGGCTGGGGAATCAAACAAGCTCAGATCCACATCTAAGCCCTGCCATTTATTAACTGTGTGACCCTGGGAAATTCACTTAACTTCACTGAGCTTCAAAGTCCCCATGTACAAAATTAATATTACCTATGGGTTTGATGAACAACTATTAGAAGCAGTAATCTATAATATTAACTTTACCATAGGAAGTTTTCCTTTGTCTTTCCTCTCAACCTATGCAAATTTTACCCATTCCATAAAGTTCACTCAAATTCCATTTCCTCAGAAAGCTTTCCCTAGTCTGAAGTGATCCTTCTCTTCCCAGATCTCCTACTAAGAACTTCATGTAGAGAATTCATTTGATAATTATTCACAAATGGATTAGGACTGCTTTTAGTTTGTCAGCTTGAACTGTCATATCATCTGCTTCATCACATAACAGGACTCCTACACATTCCTACACATAATATGGAAGTAATAAATATATGCTGGTTCCATAGTCATTTCATTTTTAAAACGATAGCTGGAAAATACTCAACACCAAGAGCCTAGAACATCATCCACAATTTATCTCTAGGAATCATATAATAACAGTATTAAAATATGATTAAAGTATTTTATTTTTTAAAAATAATAAGAATAATAGCTACCATCATTTGAACACTTATGTTGTATGATATTATAAAAAGTGAAAGTCGCTCAGTTGTGTCTGACTCTTTGCGACCCCATGGACTGTAGCCTACCACGTTCCTCTGTCCATCGGATTTTCCAGGCAAGAGTACTGGAGTGGGGTGCCATTTCCTTCTCCAGAGGATCTTCCCGACTGAGGAATCAAACCCGAGTCTCCCACATTGTAGGCAGACACTTTACCGTCTCAGCCACCAGGGAAGTCGTATGATACTATAAATGTTAACAAATAGTAATAATAGTTAAGAGATTAAACCGTAAAGTCTGTCTTGGTTCAGTTGTATAGCCTTGGACAAGTTGTAGAACTTTGGACAAGCCACATAACCTTGTGTAGCCTTAATTTTTCTAATTATAAAGTGGGGATAATAGTATCCTTCTGGAGGGATCGTTGAGAGGAACATCACATTAAATTAGTACCCAGCCTGGCATATAAAAGTCCTCAAATAGTAGCTATTATCATTATTAACTTAAAAAACCATTATGATTGCCATAAGAAAACCAAGGCACAGAGGAATGAAGTAACTTGTCCTTATACCTAGAATGAATTACTTACTCTTCAAGGTATGAGTCACAATTACCGCTACTAGAGAAATTAAGGAACCATGTTCCAGTCTAGTGCCACTGCCCTTAGCTGAAACAATACAGAAAGATAAACATCAACTGTGACACAGACATAAACATTATTGACAGCTAAATGCAATGTATGGATTGGACCCTGGAACAGAAAAAGGACATTAGTAAAAAAAAAAAACAAAAACTGGTGAAACCCAAAACAAAGTCGATATCTTATTTAATTGTATTGCACCGATGTTAATTTCTTAGTTTTTAAAATTATACCATGGTTATATAAGAGGTTAATGTTAGGGGGAGCTGGGTGAAGATTAAAAATGGGAACTCTATGATTTTTATAACATTTCTGTAAATCTAATATTAAGATAAAAAGCAGAAAAAATAAATGTCAAGATAAAAACTTTTCTCGAGGGAATATATTGACTAGTGGCGTCATTGCTAGTGTTCTGAACAGCCTTATAAAACTATGAACAGTATCTTAAAACACCCATGATGTAATGATAAATTTTAAGAAGACAGCAAGGAGATCAAACTGGTCAATCCTAAAGGAAATCAACCCTGAATATTCACTGGAAGGACTGATGCTAAAGCTGAAGCTCCAATACTTTGGCCACCTGATGCTAAGAGTTGACTTACTGGAAAAGACCTTGATGCTGGGAAAGACTGAGGGTAGGAGGAGAAGGGGACGGCAGAGGATGAGATGGTTGGATGGCATCATCAACTCAATGGACTTGAGTTTGGGCAAACCCTGGGAGACAATAAAGGACAGGGAAGCCTGGCGTGCTGCAGTCCATGGGATCTCAAAGACTCAGACACGACTGAATGAACAACAAAGGATAACAAAATTGCATGCGTACCCTAATAACAGAGGAAGAACGAGGCAGTGGTTAAGAACATAGATTCAGAAACCAGCTGCAATGAATCTGAATCTAATGGAATCTGACTCTGACAGAATAAAGATTCAGTCTGTTTTCTAGCCACATAAACTTAGGTAAGATATTAATCTCTATATGCCTGAATTTCCTCATCAGTAAAATGGGGTAATAACAACCTTGTCTGCTGTGAAGACAAATACATGTTACATCTCAGAATCTTCTACCTGGCATATAGTAAGCACACAGTGTTGCAACGCACAGACACATACATATACACACACTCTCTGTCTCTGAAAGCAAAGCATGCTGGGGAGTGGAGTGAACACAAGTAAAGAAAACAGCAAAATGGGATGGTACTGTAGGACGATGGGACTTTGCATTTGTTTCCATTTTCCAAATTTCTTTAATATGCTTATGCCTTGATAATTTAAAAATTTTATAATGAAAGAGGGAGATGGGACTTCCCTGGTAGTCCAGTGGCTGAGACTCTGCACTCCCAATACAGGGGACATGGGTTCAATCCCTGGTTGGGGAATTAAGATCCCGTATGTTGTAGGGCACAAAAAAAAAGAAAAAAAACACTACAAAATGTTTCTTTACTGGGTAATAGGTACATGGGAGCTGATATTATTAACTCTGTTTTAGTGTGCATTTGAACATTTTCATAGTGAAAAAACAAAATTTAAGGAGAAAAAAAATTCTCACCAACCTAACAGATTTCTCAAGTTTGAGAGGAACTGATACTAGGTTTTACTCACACTACAACAGATCACATTTATATAAAATTAGAAAGAAGGGAATAAACATACGAAAACATAAAATCAAGACTCACTTTAAAGGGAGCAGAACATCAAGAACTCTGTTGGGGCTCTCATCAACTTTTTTTTTTTTTTTTTAAGAAATGCTCTGCACTGATGTGGTATAATGTAAACATATGCATATATAGGTTTATACAATATTAATATCTCTACCTGAGAAGTAACTGCTTCAGTGTTTTTCTGGTCTGATGGTTAAATACATATTTATACTTTTAAAGTCAATATTTGTACAATAGACAAGAACAGTGCCTATCAGCTAAATACATATTTAGGACTGCACCACATGTATTACAAACATGTACTAAAATCGAAAGCTCATATTTATACAGAGCCTTTCATCTTGAAGGGGGCTAAAGAGCTTTATAAACATATGTACATAAAAGGACGTTTGCCACTGATAGGCAGGCAAGGTATCACTTCACCTGCTCCCCTGCTCCTTCCAGCAGTCCTGGGTAGGAACGCATGGTGTCATCAGATGCAGGTCTGTGTCAGCTGCGGAGACACATAACACAATCACCCACACTGCCGTGCACAGTCCCTGAAAAGGGGCTGCAACCTGAGCTCAGCAACTGCTCTCCTCCAGAGCAGAAGCATCACGGCCATTTCCAGCTTTGTTTTTTATTTATTCCAGCTTTATTCTCTACCAAACTCAACTAATCACTTGACAGAATTGAATTTGATACTGGAAATGGTTTCTGAATGCAAAATACTTTCTGTCTGATGATGAAAACTAGGTTGAAAAGCGCTTCCCTCTGCTCTTGTTCGATTTAGAGGGAGAGAGGGGGGGAAAAAAAGGGGTCACAACATTCAGGAGAAATGATTCAAAATATCCTATCTAAGAATAGCTTTGTCTCAGAGGATTGGGTCATTACTTCAGAAGACAGTCGTATTTGCCTCCCATTTAATTAGGACACTGTTAAGTTTTTCAGTCAAATTACTTTATATGGACAGGGTCTATCTATATTATATACACAATGGAGGTTTTATATTGAAAATTCTGTAACTGCCATATAAAAGCATACACAAGTGTGATAATGTGATCAGGAATATGACATTCACTGATTTCACCTAAAGCCAAGCTGCCTTGTTTATTAACTTAAAAATAACAACTGAAGGAAATTCCATTCCTGAATCCCCTTGTTTTTAGCTCCTCTCTCCCTCCAACGCTTCTATGCAATGAAACCTAGTGAAATGGACACTCCAGGATGGACAGCTAAGGAAACAACAAAAGGAGAACACGTAGCCTGAAAGGGGCTTGGGTGGGTTTGTGGTTTTAGGAGCCTCAGACTCAGGCTTTTGGGCCCTGGCAGTGCCACAGACTTCTCTGACCACTGTGTCACCCAGGCACAGACTCACCCAATGGTTCTAGGCACTTACAGCCAGTTAGAGTTTCATTAATATAGCCATAATTCATTATTTTAAAAAATATCTAATTTCAGATTATTTTTGATAACAGAGCATTCCAATTAGTAGGCTTCTTAGGTTCAGGATTATCCACCTAAACTAATTACCTTAAAGTAAGAAAGGGAAGAGGATCAAAAGAGTTACTGCGAATAAGGTGAGGATAAGCAGAAATAAATATCTGTTTTCTTTATACAAGTTCTAAGGAAGAAAATATTTCTTTGGCCACAGTCGGATCCTGGAATAAACACACACCGACGAGGGAGGAGGGGGCTGGGGAGGAGAAGGCAGGCAGAAGAGAACAGTCTTATTTAACTGTTTTTATGTGGGTAAAATGATTTGTGCCACAGTATTTCCATAAGAAGTGGGGCCATTATTTTCCTGTAGAAACACATTTGGTTTGAAAAGTATCACTGGACAGGACGTGAAAATCAAACCGAATGAATTATTCACAACCTCCGATCAGAGGTGATCATTATTTCTGATGCTCCAAACAGTGATTAGGATTCTGCCCTGAGATGTCATTTTCTCGCTGAGTAACACCAGTGATACAGAAAGGCATTATCTATCTATCCATAT
This sequence comes from Bison bison bison, assembly GCF_000754665.1. Classification (NCBI taxonomy): domain Eukaryota; kingdom Metazoa; phylum Chordata; class Mammalia; order Artiodactyla; family Bovidae; genus Bison; species Bison bison. Next base: position 10,549,522 of record NW_011495033.1, on the reverse strand, counting down.
ATGTATTTTTTTCTCCTGGGAGGACCTTGGTTTAATGTTACTATAACAGATAATAAAAACATGATAACATTAACATTTATTCTGATGGTGCCCATAAATGCCATTAGTCTGACACAAAGTGTCAACACTAATCATGACCCAAAATTAACACCCAAATTGACATCCACATTAATTGTACTATCAGTGTGAACAGCATGTGCAAGTGTACACATGCACACGTGCCCACCTGCGCTTTCCAAAGCTGCTGTTGTCACAAAGTAAAACAACAACGTTAAGCTCAATAAAGAAATCTGAAGGGAAAACTACGGGGCGGAACGGGACAGGAATTTGTTTTCAGGGATGTAGGAAGCGTCCATCAGGTCTAGCTATGCCGTGGGAAGCAGAAAGGGAACGTCTTTGCCTTGCCTGCCCTTCTTATATCTCCACACTTTTGAGTTCAGCTATAATAATATCTTTCTATATGGATTTAGATACAGGTTAGAGTGTGGCTGAGACGCTGAAGCTTTATTTTCCATGCTGACAATCTAAAAGTTGAGTGTTTCTGGCAAAGCCTCCAGTGACTTTTGTGCTTCTATCGCTAATGCCAGGAAGATGACCATCCAACAAGGTCCTTGGGCAGATATACAAAGAATCCTAGAATATGAGAGCCAAAACAGATGTAGGCAGCCTCTGCATCATGAAGGTCAAAAAACGAAGATCCAGAGAGAAGCAAGCTGAAGTGGAGTTCCTTTTCAGACAGATAACAAAATGCTACCTTTCCTCCTTCCTTTTGTATGTTGGGTAGAGTATTAAATCTTCACTTTTAATTGATACTAACAAAAAACAATTGCAGTTTAAACTCAGAACCTCATGGGGAAAAAATACCTTATGAAATATTAGAAAATACTGTATAGGTCTTAAAAGGCACATTTTTAAACCATAAGGAATTATAATATTTGACTTAATCTGTGCCATTCAGAAAAACCATGGTGAAAATAATGTCAATGCCTTTCCATATTGTCTTATCTGCTGGATATCATGTCCCATTGCCTAGTGTCGTATGATCACATAAAAGAGCTGAAAACAATTTCCTTAACAGCTGAAAAACTCTCTTTTTTCATGCTTGGATAATTCAAAAATGGCTGAACAAACTTACCTCAACCCTTCTCAAAAGCGATGAAAGGATAAGAAAAATATCATTTTGAGAGCAAAAAAACTTTCTTCTCAGAGGCTAATTCTTCAAAAATGTTATCAAGATTAGAAGTAATCCTTTTAAACAGGGGAATCATTTTTTCCTGTACTACATATGTACATGAAACCACACTGATTTTTAACACATGTATACAAAATGTCTTAATACACATACCAATTTTAAAAAATACAGGCAATGGAGCACATACAAGCCAGTGGTATTGAAAGACGGGGCACGGGGTTAATAGGTTTGATAGGGAAATTAACCAAGCTGGCCTACTGCAGTTGAGGAAGCCTCACCTATGAACCATGTAACCGAATGCTGAACTCTGATGCTCCACACCACATCTCACCCTCTGGTGTCATCTGTTGCTGTCCTGATGCTCATTATTGCCTCTAGTTGGAGCTGTAAAATTACTTGTCATAGGGTACTATATCACAGCCTTTTTCTGTAAAGTCTTAAAAATTAAGATGTATGAAAATGCTAGCAAGTATATCCTTTTGCTTAAAGGCTATCTTTAGGATTTGCTTTTTTTTTTTTTTTTTAAGATTTTCTGTTGTGGACCATTTTTTAAAAAGTCTTTATTGAATTTGTTACAATATTGCTTCTGTGTTTTTTTGTTGTTGTTGTTGTTTTGGCCACGGAGGCACGTGGGATCCCAACTCCCCAAGCAGGGATCAAATCCATGCCCCTGGCATTGGAGGGTAAAGTCTTAGCCACTGGACCACCAGGGAAGTCCCAGGACTTACTTTTAGAAAGGCATGGAGGGGCCCTCTCCGCAAGTGCTGCTTTGGTTGGCCAAGGGATACATCAGGATTTCCCAAGTTAGTCAAGTTCATTGGGCCTTGGTTTGCTACTAGTGAAATGAGTCAGAATCAATGAGAAATCTCCAGCTCCAATGACAGGCATTAAGAGGGAATTTGAAAAAAACTATACATATCCCAAAAGGGTTAGGAATTCATTAGAAGTAATTCCATGGCAGGAAGACCTAGCTTTCAAAATTAGCCTGTTTTTCTCATGAGGGACTCAACTTTGGTCCTGAAGATCATTTCAAAGACTTGTAACTAAATACGCTCTCTTAGAGGCTAAAAGAAGAAATGTACACAATAATTTTAAATAAAACTATCTTACCATGTATTTCATAATATGTCTTTTTCCATACTTGAAATTCCTATCTTGCTAGGCTAAAAGGATTCAAAATTGGTTTTTTAAAGTCCTTGATGAAAAATAAGGTAAGTGCCAAGTATGAATGTTTATATGTCATCAGTGGAATGTGATAGTTTTCTGCTGAGGATCTCAAAGCACTTACAAACACTCTTCCATCTTCAGGGACAGATTGGTGGCAAGGACCATTAGGCTCTTTTTATAACTTGAACACTCAGTGCACAGACCATGATCCTGTTTTTCAGATCTGCTTTTCTCAGGTCTATTTCACAGCTCACCTTCAGCATGCTACAATATAAACATTCCTCTTTTCCAACACATATCTAAAAGACTGATATGGACTCAATTTCCACACCCAGCATGAAAAGGTAAACTGATTTCAAAGGAATAAGACAAAAGCACAGTAAAATACACTCAAATCAGCTTCCCATTCTGGAGCTATTCTGAGGTTAAATCGAGTAAAACAATATGCAAAGGCCTAATGTTAAACTAGAAAAATATTTGGGTTTTGTTTGCATGAGAAATGGTCAACCCTTTCCTTACTCAAGCCCACAAATACTCTCTCCAGTCAAAGGATAACGGGTCCCACTAGGAGCAGAGTCCAGGAAAGCCCAAGCAATTCCTTTGAGGGTATGGAAAATGTCAACCAAGTGAATTAAGATAGAGGGTTATGGTGTTTTTTCTAAAATAAGAGGTCCTTTGGGTTAAGAGGTCCAGCGTAAGAACTGTCAAAATGGATCTACTAATTAATTTCTTCCAATCTTTCAGACGTATATAAGCTTACCAACTTCCTTATCCAACTCCTACATTTTATTTTTGTTTTTATACTCAAATGAGAGATTTCAAAGGACTATGGCAAAAAATCAGTGAGGCGCAGGGTCAAAATGGTAAGATTTGTTTAAGCTAGTCAATACATGTAGAGATATTTATCATATCTCTCTTCCAATTTTTCTATAGGCTTGCAATATTTTGTAGTAAAAAGAAAATCAAAGAGATGCTTATACTTTGGTAGAACTGGACACCAGTGCTTTGCCAACAATTACATGACAACTAAATGTGGGCTGGGCTGAGCAGTTTTAGAACTGAATTCCTAATCACCACCATTTCATTCCTCAGAATATAAAGCAGAGCTGAAGCCAAGATACCAGTCAGAATGGCAGCTAGCCTTTCAACTTTAACTTATACTACTTTTTTCCCTCTTCAATCATCCCCTAAAAAAAATGTTTCCCGTGAAAATGTGCAGTCATGATATAAGATTCAACAGATCTCCACCCAAAGGGTTAAAAACACAATGGCATGTTCTAGGAAAATGAGGTAAAGCCCACCAGACCAACTGGAAAAAAGAGAAGGATATCACTAGATTTGCCTCCCAAAGCAGGACAATTCAAGAGTCTCATCTGAATGCTAGACTGCTGAGAAGGAAAGACCCTGACACCTAGTGCCCATCTGAAAAAACGAAGTCTTGGAGCCACTACAATTTTAAGCCTGGTAGTGTGTATGTGGAGGTGACCATTAAATTGCATTCAATTTGGGACACACTTAACCCCCAGAAAAAAGTTTAAGGAAATAATGAAGTGCCATGCAAGAATTCCAGTCTCTAACTACCAATCCTTTTCAGAGTACGCATCCTAAACCTAATTATTATAACTGCTTCTAGACAGAGCATCTTCTTCTTATCACCGTTTTTCATTATGACAGGAGCAATCAGAGGGAAGGGATGGATTCATATTGTTAAAAAGCCTGTGTTCTGAAACAGTAAGGAAAACAGGGCCCTCATTTCTATCCACACTACTTTTGCTATAAAAGGTACCTGTCTATCGTATCTTTCATCATTGCCTGCTTTGGAGATTCATCCTGTAGTTCACAGAGAAGTTTAAGGACATTTAATAAAAGGATGCTAATAACATTTCAGAATAAGTAAGAACTCAGTTTCAAGAAGGCCAGTGCTTTCTTTGTCCTTCCGGGCAAAGTTAAGTTGTTCTCCGTCAAGTCGGTTATCAGCCGTTGGCTTGATCTTAGCCTGAGTCTTTTAATAACAGGATTTGGTGCGAAAAGCAGCTGCCTTGGATTGTGAACTGTTACTCAAAATGTTCCCACCTGCAATTACAGCTTCCAACAAATGATCAAAACAGATTAGCAAACTGGCAGGAAAAAGAAAACAATTCCCCCCAAATTGAGAAGTGGTGACTTCTTTTGTATCCAGGTTCAACAGCACACACTCATCCAGGCTGGGTATTTACATACAGTGCCCATCAAAGGAGCGTGAAATCAGTTTAGTCTATGTTGCAATCACATTTTCCTCAATTTTCTTCTTTACTTGAAACTATTAGGAAAAAAAAAAAATCCTAGACAACTCATCTTTGGAGCTATTTGCAAGGAACACAATTCACAGATTTGGTCTACATCTTTTTTATTCCTACTCTAAATTCATACTAAACGCAATGCCATTCAAAATCTGACAATGAGAAAAATGTATTCTCCTATAGCTTTCATCATGCATAAGGTGGCATTCCTTCAGTTACATCTCTCGATGGGAAAGGGACAACTATGAAAATAGAAAACAGACAGCAGCTAACACCACCTCAAAAAAGCTCTCTTTCTCTTGCTTTTAACACAGCCGCAGTGTTCGAAATGCAGGTCACATCTCCGCTGAAACAGCCAATATTCTTCCTCAAATGGCAAACAAGTTCCCTAAAACTAAATGGAACTGAATTGTTCCAAGTTCTGGTTCCATCACCATTTTACCTATTTACTGTCCTGGGGGAAAAAAAAATAGGGGAGAAAGACTGCTACCCACCTAGCCGATGGTCTGCTAAGTGCAGGCTTTCTGCCTTTGATTATGGGGAGAAGCATCTCAATTCATGGGGAAACTCTGCAGGAATCTCTTGTTTTACTTGTACGCCTTATATCCATGGGCTGGCTTTGAAACCCAGAAACTCCAGTCCTTCAAGGTAATGCAGTACCACCCACCATGATGACCTGGTGGAGCCGCCACCTTTAGAGAACACCAATTATGATGATTTAATGTCTATGGAGCATTGATGCTTTTACATCGCGCCTTGGCTCTTGGAACACTAACAGGTCATTTTTTTAATCCCTGTCTTTAATACAACTATTCCTCAAGGCTCTGTTCAGATGCCCATTCTCTTTGGGACTGGACCGATTTGCTCCCGATCTCATCAGCATGAGCTCTTTTCCTTCCCCTCACATCATTCTTGGGATAATATGTAGAGCGCCAGGCTCATGACAAACTTGTCTCTTTGGCCAAAGAAAATTAAATCGCAATTGCTGAAAGTCAGCTTGCCCTGATAAAACTGGGCTCGGCACAAGCAAATACATCCCCCTGCCACCAGCTCGTCTCTTAGGCAAGGCTGTCCCTCTGAGCTCTGACTGCTGAAACTCCATCTTCAGACTGGTCAGTCTCTCAGTGGACATGCTCCATTGTATGTCCCAGCTCTCAGTAACAGTCTGATACTAATAACCCCGACCTCATTCCTGTCATGTGGGGGCCCTATAATCTAGCGCTGGCCACTGACTGACTTCACCAGCCACGCCGGGTATTAGTCACTAACTGCTCACCCCTCCAGAGCTCAAGGACTCAAACAGCAAGCTAACACTCAGCTTCAATCCTACTCGGTCATTCGATGCAAAGGAAAAGAGGACAAAGAACACAGGCAACGAGGAGGGAAAAGAGTAGGACAAGATGAAAGTCAAAACTGACGAAAAGCAAAAAGAAAAAAATTTTAATACGATTAGATTTCTGGATTTCAAAATTATTATTAAAGCACTGAGCAAAGGAAAACACATGGTCTACTGCTCATAGCCATAGTGCTGTGCCGTTAAGACATCCCTTTTCCACCAAGGTTTGTTGCGTCTTTAAAGGGTTAAAAAAAACCTTTAAATTTTTTTTTATTCGTGTGTGTGCGTGTGTGTGTGTGGGTGGGTGTCTTTGGGTACAGAGTCCCGTATAATAAGACTATTTGTATTCATACTGGCAGAGTAAACACTACATGTTCATGCCCAGGCAGCTCTGTGCTTGTAATTTCAGCAAGAACAGAGCTCTGTCCCTCTGGGACTTCGCTATTCCCCCAGTCTCCACTCGCTCAAACACAGAATGAGAGCTGAGAGAAAGCAGGACAGAAAGATCGTGGCAAGAGGTTGTATACGGTGCTGCCGCTAGCTTCCACGTGGCCAAAAACCTCATTTTGTGTTTTAATTACATTAGTTAAGAGCGTTTTTCTCTCAGTCCCATGTTCACAAGGGTGCCTTCCGTTCCTGAAGACGACACTGTTCAATGAATCAGAATTTAAGTCTGGCACGATGAGGCTTTTCTTTCTGCTGAGGGCTTCACTAAGCAGATGCTACGCACAGTGGCACACACCTCTGCTGCAACTTTGTGTGCCAACAAGTACGCATATACCTACTCTTGTCAAAATTCAATACATCCTGCCTCCCCAGCCTCTCACTTCTGCTAACTGTTGAGGCATTAGATTAGAACTCCTACAAGTCCAACTGGGTCCAATGCTCGCATCCATCTTAATACCAAACGATTTAAATTTGGCAGCCCTGGTATACTTAATAAATAGTCATGCACCTTGTACGTTTAGCAAAATTTTTTGAAAAAAAAAAAAAGATATTGAATAAAACAGGAAATAATTGCATTTATCTCCAAAGGTCTACCCAGTCTGTTTATGGTGAACACTCAGGTAGAGATTACTCCTTCTAAGGGACCAGTTTTATCTAGGGATGAGTTCTAAGGTTAAAATAAAAACATATCTCATTTTAGGCTTATTACTATTGTTATCACTGTTGTTATAACTGTACTTTAGAAGCATAGTTAGAATCAGGAAGAATCTCAATGCATGGGGCAGAATATGACTTTACATCATTATTAACAGTGTTCTAGAGGAAAGAGGGATCTAAAGCCAAAAACACATGAGTCACAGGTTCTCTGTTATCTCCTTCGATGTTTAAACTCCTGGTTCTGATGGAGTCCTTTTATGAAGAAAATAATCTCTCATGCTCACAACAGCACTAGATAAAATCACCTGAGCATGAAAAACATACTAAAAACCATACACCAGTAAGGATCCAAATAAGAAAAAACATCCAGAAATATTTAAAGGCTTTTATCATAGAAAAATCTCAGAATCTCAAACATGTACAAAAATAGAGAAAATAATCTATTCCTGTGTTTCTATCACCTAGCTTCAATTAACAACTCATGACCAGTCTTGTTTCATCTGCACTCCCACACGCACATCCCTACATACTTTTGAAGCACTCCTAGACATTAGCTCATTTCATCGGTAACTATTTTAGTACGCATCTCTAACAGAAGACAATACTCTTTGTTATAAAGCAAAATTGTAATACTGTTTAAAAAAATGTAATCTTATTATCACACCTGAAAAATTAAGGATAGTCCTCACTGTCCAGTCTGTGTTCTCTGGCTAAAGAATTCTGCCAATAGGACTACAACTTCTACTTCAATAAGACTAGACTACTTCTACCAATGCTGCCTATGCCACTCAGATCTTATTTATACTATTTAATGACCACCTCCTTGGAAAGTTGGTATTCGTGGGCACAGAGATAAGAAAGGGGGGAGGGGAATCTCCAGGACTTGCCTCATTTCCTCCTGGAAGCCTGTTCATGTGAACCAGTTGACCTTGATCATCCAACACGAGCTCAGTGTACGTCAGTATGTCTGAAGGCAGAGGGGGCGGTGGAAGGAATGCTTGGGAGGACATAGATTCCCAGAGTTTGATCAGGGACTAGAGGAGGAGAAAAGTTTGACTAATCAGTAACAATCAGCATTTCAACATGAACAAAATAAATATTAAAACATGGTCAATTTAGTTTTGCTCTTTCTCTTCCAAGCATTCTACTGAGCATCTAAATGTTACACCAAATTCTAGAGTTCTCATTCTCCATTAAAATAGACTTGTAATTATTTTTCACATAACATTTTTTACATGCCCCAAATCAGATGCTTTGCCAATAACATTAAACTACTGAGGGATCATGAATCAGTAGGAGACCATTAACAAACACAATGGACCTAACAATGTCCTGGGAAAATTAAAAACTAAAGTAGCAGCAACACCTCTTTAAAAAAAGGAAGAAAAATCCTAGAGAAACTTAGCCATAGAAAAATAACCAGGAAACTGACTGACACTCAGCTAATACAAAGCAAACCCAAGAACACAAGGATAGAGTTTCTACTAGAGGTTCAGGGGATGCATGCTCTAGTATATTTTCAAAGCTACATGTCCATACGTGGGAATTAGCTCACTAGAGGTGGATGACTGTTTGTACATATATAGATCGTCTGCTCAGATATGAGAGAACGGAGACATACATCATTTTTAAACCATTCTGATGTCCATTTCAAATTTCATATTACCAAAACGAATGCGGCATGAAGTGGGAACTAGTTCGGTTGTTTTTCTGCTTGACTCAGAGCAGCATTTAAATCCAAGGTGATTCATTCATACCTACAAGCCCAAATCACTGTGCTTACGTCTATTCTATAGGATAAATTATATGGAAAGTGATTTCTGTTTATGGCGCCAGCACTAGGGAACAGAATCAACACTCAACTTATAGGCTGACAGTACTAGTAATACTGAATGAAGACAGCTATGTGTCGAGAGAGAGACCTTGTAAACAAATGGCTACATAATGGAAATCTCTCGTATTTCTGAATAATACAGGAATTACAAATAGACTATTTACTAAGACCACACATATTACTTTATTAAAATTCAAATGTAGTAACGCTGGTATTTTTGACTAGAAGAGTTGGGAAAATTCTATATTCATAGATTTTTTTTTTAAGGACAAATTCAGTATTCTTTTGATACCTTCTTCTTTATCTGTTGCATTTTCTGCTGGTGATATACCTTTCTTGCCTTCTATTGATGGAAGAAAAATCTGCAGCCTAGACATGATTCACCATACAGATCAAAGGAATTTATTTTCATACGGAGGATGAGATTCATAATGTCGTATTTTCTCACACTAGTTTTTTGTTCCACTGTAATAAATCTCCCACAAAAGAACTGATACTTTAAAATGTGTACCATGCACTCTATATCCATTTGTATATGTTATATACTGATTCTCATCATATTAACCTAGGCTATCAGTTAGAGACCTGGGTTATTTTGGAAAATGAGAACCAGAATTTCAAACCTCTTTTTGACTTGAATACAGGCTTTGGAAATAGACACCTGAAGGTAACTCCTCACAGAGGTCATCATAAACTACCATCAGATGTGCGTAGTCTGTTTACTCTTCTCTACTCAACAGAGGCCTCTATCCTCATCATTCTTCCTGTTCATTCATAAAGAACCATCCACCATCTGAGCTAGCAGTCTCAACCCCAGAAGACAAAGAAGTGAGAACAGCGTCAAGACAATTCCTGCCTTTTGAAAGTGTCCTATTTCAGTGTAAGCTGTATCTGATGAAAATTCAGGAAAAATCTTGTCTCTCTGGCACACGTCAGAGCCCGCACCCCCAGGTAGCCACCTTTACCTGCCGAAACATTTCTGGGATGTCATATATGTATGTTGTCCCTAAGGACTGTGCCTGGAACCTCTTGGATTGAAGCAGGTCTTTGGTCACGTACGGAGTGTTGATTAACATTCCATGTAATGGTCCCTGTTTGTCTCCATATGCCTGAAACATGATCTGCAAGAAAAAGAGGATGGCATGGGAAATTAAAAGACAAGAGAAAAAAAAAAATCACATGAGTTGCCTAGAGGGACTTTTTTTCCACAAATGCTATTTCTTGAAACACATTTTTGGTGAGTTGAATAGCTAAGATACACCTCTTAACATTCAGTACATGGTACTCTCGCCTCTACAGATTAACCAACTCCAAAAAATGGTATGTAACCAACCACAAATCACACGCTCCTCCTCTCACTTTTGAATTAGTGGAAATCAACGAGAAAGCACCAGAGTAAATTTCATGTTTCAGAGACAGACTGATAATGCTTGCCTGTCAAAATGACTTGAATCCCATATTCAGAAACAAAGGTCAACTAACCAACTAAGCAGTCCTGGTATTTAAGTTGAGGAACAGCTAGGCACCAAAGAGAACTCTGTTCTATCTTCAAAGATAGAAGGCCAGGTCAAGGCTCTACCGGGTCACCTATACTTTATAGTCCACTTCGTAAGTACAATTAGCTACACAAAGGCTTCAAAGATTTGACACAAGTAGATTTTACCCATCCATCTAGCTAGCTGATTCTTCTGATCTCATAAGACAGAGCCTTTAGTAAAAAATATATATATTTTATTAAATATAATACACATATATATATATTTCTCCCAGTATACTGTGTCTACAACTAGTGAATAGCTCCTACAATACCTATATTTGTCACATAATAAAATCACACCAGTTTTTAATCATTTTAACTCAAATACTTCTAGAAGAGTACCTCATATTTCATATATTTAGATAGTTTTATTTGCTTATGAATATTTATAAGGGATGCCATTATTTCAATTCAATTAATATTTGTTGAGTGCCCAGGGCTTGTATGACACTAAGCTAGGCACTTTATGCATGAATACATAAAACATAGATCCCCAGTGCAGTGAATACAAATGGACACTGGGAAGTGAGGGTATGTGTGTATACCCACCTATCTCTTCGGGCCTAAAATATATAAGCTTAAGTCTACCATTAATGAATAGATTTGCAGGCCTGCTAAATAGGCACCAGGAGAGGATGAGGTATTCTCCTAAATCCTGGGTACATTTCAAGTAAGTAAATCGTTAGCCCTTTAGATCAAAAGGAACAAACGTGTTCTACTTACTTGTCAATCAGGTCCTATTCTGGGCAAAATCTGTTGTGGACTGCTTAAAGACCCACAGAATCGAGCTCCCAATCCTCTTCCACAGAGCTAATGATGAAAGTCCCCAGGTGAGAGGTAGAATTAGCAATGTCTTAGTCATATGGGAGGCAGAAATAGAAATGTTCCAAGAGATCTGAAGTTTTAAGTGAGGCTAGGGTGTAAGTATGTAAAAACTGGACTTAGAAGAAATAACCCAAGTCAAAATAAGGGGAGGAGAAAAAAAAAAAGCAAAAGCAATAGGTTCTTGAAACTACTGGGTTGGCCAAAAAGTTTGCTTGGGTTTTTACATAAGATCCTATGGAAAATCCAAATACACTTTTTGGCCAATCCCAATACATTCCTGTCTTACTAGGAAAGACAAGACCAACAGGTACAGTTTTTGCAAGGTCTGGAATAAAGTCAAGCTGGTCATTCAAGCAACATAACTCTGTGGACTGAGAAAGCAGGTTGGAGAAAGCTCTCTGGGTACTTTCACTGCTGGTGGGAATTTAACGGGGTTAAATTAAACTTACTACGCCTCAGTAATTGTACTCATAGATTTACTCAAATGAAAACAAATCTATACAAATATTTGGAAATCAATGTTCACAGCAGCTTTACTCACAATAGCCCAAACTGAAAAATAAAACTTCAGATGCCCATCAACAGGTTAATGAATATAAAAATTTTGGTATATCCATAAAATGGAACACTACTCAGCAACAAAAAGGAGCATACCCATGATTCATACAACATGGATGATTCTCAAAAACACTACCTTTACCAAAAGGAGCCAGACACAAAATAGCACATATTGTCTAACTTCATTTATCTGATATTCCAGGACAGGCACAAATTACTCTACTGAATTAGAAGGCAGATTGGTGGGTGGCTAGGGCTGAGGAGGGTACCTGACTGCAAAGGAGAACAAGAGAATTTTTGAGGGTGTCAAGTGGTCTCTATCATGACTGTGATGGCGGTCACAAGTGTGTACAATTTGAGGATAAATTAAACTGTACACATAAAATGAGTGCCTTTTATTACATCTAAGTTCTATCTCAATAAAGATGATTTTGAAATGTATATTTCTCTCTTACACTGAACATTGGAAATCAATGGACTTATGTAATGGATTACTCAAATCTCCCTACTCTGACTGCCTGACATCAGTGCTCAGGATAGCTAATACCACAAAGACTATACAAGGAAAGTTAAATAAAATGAAACTCAAGCCAGTCAACCTTGCTTCTTGTTGACAGAAAGAATGAAAAATTACTCTTGAACAAGAGGTTGATAACAATGGATGGCCCTGGAAGTCTCCGAATGATAGATAACATAGATAACTGTTGTAACAGATACACATTAGATATATTAGATATATTATATTAGATAGTTATCTATCTATGTTACCTAATTCCATTTTCTGCTATCATGGCCACAGTCATTAAAAATTGATAAAGTATATACTTTACAAATTCATGAACATATGTACATATTTTATTTATCACACACCTGTTACCAGAGGCCATCAAAAGGGCTTCTCCTGGAAAAAAATCTCTGATCCCATACAGTCTGCTCCCTTAGAACCATGGACTTATTTTTTAATGGCACAAATCAAATCATACAACAGAGAAACTAATTATCTGTCTTCTTCCATCATGGGTAAATTTCTTGAGAAGAAATATCACTTTTTACCTCTGTATCCCTACTGCTTGATACATCGTAAGTGGTCAATAAATGTTAAATTAATGAACAAACAACTGAATGATACGCATGGTCCTATGCTGTTTTAGATTTGTGTAATGACACACTAGAGCACAGAAAGGGGAAAAATAAATTGCTGATAAGCATCAAGGAGGTTTTCGGAGTGCCAGAACTGAGCTAGAGGCTTTCTTTTGTTAGCTCCCTCCTCCAGCTGTGGGCTCTTGCACTCGCACTTGCCAGTGGCCACTGGATCTCAACTGAAGAGCCGGAGGGAGACCCCTTTCTCCAGGGCTTCCTAAATACACAGGACCCATGGTAAGAAGGGAGCTCCCTCAGGCAGAAGGCAGCTCATTTATTTTTCAAATACTTGTGCCAAACATAAGACACTTAGTGGTGTCTGACTCTTTGAGACTCCATGGACTGTAGCCTGCGAGATTCCTCTGTCCGTGGGATTTTCCAGGCAAGAATACTGGAGTGAGTTGCCATTTCCTTCTACTAAACCCTGAATAAAGGCATTTGTGCCTCTCATGCCCCTGTGTCACCACTGGCCAGCATGAGGGAAATCTCAGAGCTTTCTAATAAAAGAAAGGACAGGGGGAGTAGTTATGAAGAAAAAACATATTTATCAAAAACATTAAAATCTCAAGTGGCCATCTTATTTTTCACAAGAATAGACCTGCCTTGAAGCCACTGTAGAAGTTAATTAAAAACATCACTGCCCATGGAAAGCTTTGACTGAAAATGTCTTTAAGGTTGTCTTGAAAAACATCAAATGCAGCGAAAATTATTGAATACTCTTTCTCTTGCTCACCCCTTGCACTCTTGTGCGCACTTTCTGTTTTAACTGTTCACTTCTCACAGGATAGATTTCTCTGGCCATCTAAGTGGGAATCAAAGCTCGAAATGAAAGGTCGCTCAGACAACTGTCCAAGCCCAGAGTTTTAAGATTTGTCTTCAAAATCCTGGCAAAAAAGTCTTTTCTTACTGCTGTTCCCAGACTTAAAAGGACGTAGATAAAAACAAGAGACACATAATCTCTTCATCACCCAATACATAGAATAGACCGAGATCTTATGTACAGATACAAAGGAGCAAGTTCATCCTTTAACGACAAGAAAGGCACTTGCCAAGTTCCGGCCAGAGACCTAAAATTAACATCCCAGTTCTTAAAAAGATGTGAATAATGGTGAACGAAGCTCAATCCTGTACCATAGCCAATGGCCCAAAGATTTAGAAACTAAGGTGATCAAACAGATTAAAAGGGAATTCTCTGTTATCATAGAACCAATCTACTTTGAAAGTCACTTTTCATTTTCACATTCTCAATTCTTCTACCTGAAAAAATAGGTTAAAGTTTGCCACTTTGCTTTTTTATAGATATATGATACTCTGAACTCTTTGAAGGCAAGACAAAGTGTATAAGTGCAACAAAGGGTAAACAAGATAAAATCTCTGCTTGATCTTGCTCAAGCTATTATTATATTATGTTGAAACTTCTTTCTTTGAGATATTTCCCACTTCAATAATTCTCCTTCCTTTCCTTGCCAAGGAAATTCTCCTTCCTTCCTTGAGTGGTCTAACTAGGCTGAAAACAGGAACAAGGACAAATCAGATCAGAGAAGACAAAATTCTTCAAGCAGCCCAAGAACCCTAAATCACACAATGACTCTGGAGTCAGGTTCACTTGGCACCTGTTAGGGCTCCCCAACTCATGACCAAAGGTTAAGGGTTTCGAAACATTCAGGATTATGACAGAGGCGCTGCTTATGAGGCAAATGAAGTGTTTCAGGTTCATGCAACCATTTAAGCTGAGCGAGGATAACCCCCACTAAGTGGAAAAATGGGATTTGTGAATTTGGGTCTTTCTGTAACAAGGACAAGTGGCTTCTCTCTGGGGGAACCAAGTCAAAATTTTGAGGAGCCTGCTTAACTACTGTACCTGTGCTGTCCTGGAATCAGTCACTTCCTTGTACAGGCTGATGTCCAAGTAATAGCCAGACTCGTTCGTCAGGAAGAGGCGGATGGGAATTGCTTTTCCAGTTGGTGTCAGGCGAATGTTGATTTTCAGTTCTGCCTGGAGGACACGCAGCTTCCACAGCCGACTTCCATAGCGCATCACCATGCTCCGCACGGATTCCTCAATCTGACACAGACACATAACCAAGCACAAAAATTCAGTGCCTTGTAACCAGCACCTGACTCAGGTCTGCCCATCTTTGGGAAGGGAGAACGGGAACAGACCCTGGTTTCTGGAGATGTGTCCTCCACGTATTCCTTCCAAAAAGACACACAGTTTCTCCCCAACCCTACTCTTAGAACAAGTCAGGGACAATTTCATGCTGGCCTGGCATTTGAGTGGTTTTCTCTGGCTCACAACACCCAAATCTGTGCAACTCCCTTCCTCTTTCCCAACTGTATTCATATTCTATGCCAAAGATCTGCAATATCTAAAATTAGAAGCCATGGGATTTAAGAGAAGGCCCCAAATAAGAATAAAATCTCTAGTTAAACCGCTATTAAGTAGCATTTATATGCATGGTAACTACGTTTCATTGCACTTTCAGGACCTTAAATCAACATAGCAATTATCACCATGAGCTTTTTTCCATACAATTTTATTAAACTTTATAATATACGTTTCTTGGTAAATTGCACAAATTAAAGAAAGGCAATTTGTAGGTGGTGCTAGAATGTTCTCTCTAAACAGAGCTCTGAAGCTAGGTCACTGCTAAGTCCAACTAGGATTTAACGAGATGGGGCAAATGTTCCCTCATTTTTCTTACCTTTGTACCAAGGCAGCTTAGTGGCCCTCATTTTTAGGGTTTGGTGAGTTATTTTAACCAAATGGCCTTAGATGTGATTTTTCCTTATTGACAGACTAAAGCAAAAAAGAATTTTTTTATTCCCAATATGGCTATAGGCAGCTAAGACATACTACTCAAAACAACATTTTCTTAAATGAAGTATCTCTCTAAAATGCTTTCTCAATGTCTTAGAGAATTTTTTAAAAAATCTCATGCCATCCTTCACTTGTGACTCTTTGGAAGTATGTGCCACTCTTGTAGTTTATTTCTGCTCCAAAGAATTTCAGGTTAAAATGAGTTTCAAGGAGTTAACATCTCTATTCCTACACTTGCTTGTTAACCAAGAGATATCTATCCATTCTTTTTTTTGAGGGAACAAAAGTCAACAATTTCTAAATAGAGGAAATTGACAGCTATCTATGATTAGAAAGACAGAGTTAGGGCATATGAGCATTTGGAGTAGAAACAGAGAGGCTGACAGCAAAAACTCATTGAGGAATGCTAAGTCATATCTACAAATATACTGATAGAGTGTCCAGGGCACGTTTTAACTCTCCTAGTTTCATCAATCCCAGGATGCTCAAGAGAACCTTTGCTTAAACCGAATGATGCGACTTTGTGAAACTCAGTAAGTAGCCCTGACCTCGGCTTTCCTGGCAGACAAGGCAACTAATCAGTAGTTTGAGTCTAGAAGAAAAAAACAGTAGAAAATGATTTCTCGGGTCTTAGACGCTAAGTTCAAAAAGCAAAAGTCCATGCCTACAATGGCTCTTGAGAAAGAGGTCTCCTATTCAAATATACTGGTTCTCCTATTCAAATTCCACAATATCATAAAAAGGTTAGAGGGAGTGGAAACAAGAGAGCAACCCGTCTTTACTACCCCTGGGATAAAAGAGTACAGAGTCCCCTTGCTTTCCTTCCTTAAATTATATGGAATGCATTTTAGAATAGAGCCTTGGGGAACAAACCAAACATTGTTATGTGTGGAATTCCACATCAACCAAATTTTCCTCTGTGGAAAAATACTAATGAGAAATAGGTTAGACACTTTGGGAAGGTGTATTACTGCTCAAAGGCCATCAGATGACCAGTAAAAAGAGGCAGTAATTTTGCCAAAATGCCCAATAATAGCAAAGTTAGTTATACTAGATGAGAAATCCTAGGGAATTAAACAAAATAGGACTGCTATTATGGTAAATATCGTAAAATATCCAGTTACCAATGGAAGAAGAGGAAAAAGTTTTACATTTTTGTACTGCTTATAAGTGACTATCAAGATAACATCAAACCACCTTCAGTGTTTTAGACCTTATACTTAAATGGATGTATTTAATTATATACAAATTATATCACAAGATTTTTAGTGGCTTATATCTCCTGCAATACAATGGACTAGATACACTTTTAAACTATATCCATGAAAGCAAACAAAACTATGAGTTAATATTTAATGATTACATTAAAATGTATGTATCAATGTAAATTAAACATAATTATAAGTTAAAAACGTAAATTAAAATGTATGATTATGAAATTTCTACTCACAGCTAAGTCTCATGGTAAATTATGATTGCTTTTAAAAATTTTAAATCACTGTGTTTAAAGGTTATTTACTCAGAGATCACTACAGCAAGGGAGTCAGACACCATCACATGCTTTTCAGCAGAAATTCAAAGGCAGGTAGTGGAGAAGTAAAGCTTCATAGTAGAACAAAGAGACACCTTCAGTTTTGAGGTATGCTTTCAATGGTTATATCAAATTTTTGATATCATCCCAGAAACCCAGTCCTAGAAGCATTCTGTAAACTTTAAGGATCGAGGGTTCAGTCACCTGACCAAGAAAGTACCTGTTTCCAGGTCCAAGTGCAAACAAATAAGAATGACTCTCTCTGCTGTGTTGGCAGGTGCTGGGTGCAAAGCTACAGAGAAATGTACCTTCGATGGGTCCATGATGACTGTAGGAACAAAGTTGAGGAAGATGTGGTTGCAGTCAGTCCGGACATTTGTATTGTTAAAGGCGACTTCCAACTCATCCATGGCT
>NW_011495033.1:10508597-10531684 GCF_000754665.1 Bison bison bison | reverse complement strand
GGCTTCCAGGAGGAGCCGCTCCCCTTCATTTTGTAGATATTCAAAGGAAGCTTCCTATGCAGGAAAGAAAATCACCATCAACATTAATGTTTTATAGGGTTGGCCAAAAAATTTGTTTGGGTTTTGGCCAACCCAACTAGTCATAAGGCTGTTATGTAGATATTATTTATCTTTCTTCCTGGGGTCAACCCAAAGACCACAGGCAGCAGGGGCTAGCAAGGGTCAGATAAAGAGTTCCCAGCAGCCCTTCCTCCTGCCTGTTCGGTACCATTTTCTTACAATAAGTGGAGATCCTGGGCACCCCCAGAGCTGCAACCCTAGTAGGGTCACAACTGCCAGACAGAGCAGCGTAGAAAGGAAATCTGTTTAGAGAGGAAAAGTTGCAGAAAGGTTATGGCTATGGGATGCAGGAACAAGTCACAGACCAGCTGTGTACAGAAACTATCCCCACTTTTAGACAGGTTTACCATGGAGTCGTCTCTAACTTTTCATTTTATCCTCTATCATCATCCAAACTTCCCTGTGGTTTTTCTGTTCGCATGCTTTTCCTTTTCTCAAGCAAGTACTATCATGCTTCCATTTCCAAGAAAAATCAAATGAAAGGGGAAAAAAAGCCCTTAATTGCACGGAATATTTACCTCTGTGAGAGAAGTGACTCTTAGGCTTCTGGTGCATATTGGACAATAGGATGAAAGAGAACAAGAGCCTTGATTCAGGAGGAAAACCTGATTTTGAATCATGGCTGTGTCTCTGTCCCTTCCCTCAGAGATAACTTTCCATTAAAGTACAGCACCCAGGGTCTTCTCTGGTGGCCCAGAGGTTAGGACTCTGTGCTTCCACTACAGTGGGCATAGGTTCGATCCCTGGTCAGGGAACTGACATACTGCAAGCCGAGTGGCATAGCACCCCTGCCCAAGAAAAAAAGAGAAGAAAGTACAGCACCCACCTTGGTGACCAGATCAGAATGCCTGATGATTGCACGAACAAAGAACCTGTAGTCTGTCACTTCTGTGCCCACTTCCACCTTGGCTGCCCCAAGATACAAGTGCATCTTGTGATTGGCACACGGGATGGCAGTAAGGTCAAAATTTCTCATCCGGTTCAGCTCTAACTGGAAAGCTAGGGCAGGCTCCAGGTGACGATAGATACGATCTTCCTCAAACTGAATACAAGAATTGGAGGAAAGAACAGCTTACAAGAGGCAGTTACAAAATTATATAATGAAATTGTATATAAAAGAAATGCTTAAAAAAGAAACATAAGCCATGTTGTGCCAAGGAACCAAAGGGGAAGAAAGAGGAGCTACATACAAGGAAACTGCGATACCTGACGTGAGATTAGGCACTAGAGGCCCTGTTTACTTTGTAAGCTTTCATCATTTATACTCTTACAACTGGTGATGCTCTCCATTAAAAACAAACAAAACCCCCCACCTAGTCCCTCAGAACTCCTCTAGCATTTAAAGCCTTCATAGCTCATTTTTTTTTATACAATTAACCAAACTAATTCACATTACTATCTATTTCACATACCAGTGTTTTAGTTTTATCCAACTAATCTAAAACACGTATGGGCAGGATCCATGTCTCATACTCTTACCATTTCTGGCAGACTGAAAAAGGACACAGGAAAACAAATGTTATATAATACTGAAAAATAGGTATTTGGCTATGGAATATCCTGTATCCATGCATAATTATTCATATTTCTTTTTTAAAGTTGCATTTACATTTACTGTATGTTTTGCTGAAGCCAGATATGTTTAGAGTACATCTCCATAGAGTAAATGGAGAGAGAAAGCCAAAAACATAAGCTAGTAATAAGAAGAAACCAATGTGGTCTGAAATTCTATATTTTAAAATTGAAAAATGCACATAAACAAGCCTTGATAAATGAACTGTCTGTGGGTGACGAGAATAATCCAATAACTATAGTAGTCCTTTCATATTACATCATTAGGATTATCCTAACGGATGATTTTGAAAGTTATCACTGTCTTCGGTAGGTCAGGACATTACAGTGTTTCCTGAACCAAACTCTTTTGGAAGGGAACTTTGTTTAGTTCGAAGATATATGTAAGACAAAGGGAAGTATAAGTTCAATTAGAGAAAGAAGATGGTAAGAACATATGGCACAGATATACTACTCTTGGGCTTTTAAGGAAAAAACAAAGATTAAAAAAAAGAAAAAAAAAGAGGAAAAAAATCAGTCCTTACCTTATCCCTTGCTCGGAACGTGAAAAATTTAGGAAATTCTCTCTGCATTAAAGAAGGAGGGAAAATGTGTCAGTCTTTCATAGATATGACTCTTTGGGGATAAACACATGGTAGAGAAACAGTCAAGCATCCAGAAGACAGTTGCCTAGAAAACACGATCCTTACCTAAGCTTAGTCTGGAGAAAATGAATGATTCTCTGGGTAACCGTCACTTTGACCCCACTTACAAATTTGAGAACCACCACGATACTAACCCGACTAACAGCTACCCTCTTCTGGGGTGAAAAATGGTATTTTTTTCATCTCCCAAGTGGAAAACGTCTTCTTGGCTGCTACCCATGGCAGAAACTGGCACATAAGACCAACTTATACTGCAGCACTGCAATAGAAGTTACTGGATTGATTTCCCAAGTTTCTCCTTAAGAGACTCAAAGTGTAAACTCACCAGAGAACATAGCATCCCCAATCCACGCTTTTTTTCCCCCTCATTCCCTCTCAAGTTAATAATTTCAAAGGTTTAAACAATAACATTTCAAGACAAAGAAAAGTGTGAGATATTACTTTGGTCAGTAGCCCTCTATGTCTAGGAAAGAACAGGGTGGAGCTAGTGAACATGCAATCATTAGGTCTTACTGCTCTTTTGCAGGGCATTACCCAAGAAAGCAACCAATTTACTAGAACCTTATTAATTAACAAAGATGAATTCAATTAGCAGAGTCCATTAGTTTCTGAAATTTAACTTATTAACACCAAATACCCCTGTTTCTCGGATGGGAAACTCTACTGGCAGTGTTGGAATCAAGTCATTACTATTTGCCTCCATAGGAGGTTTCATTAAGGCATCTTCTTCATTATGAGTGCAATGTAATCAAACACTTATGGGTACAAGGCACAGAGACCAGGACTAGCTGCCTAAATACCCATCAATGAACTTCAGGAACCATGAAGGAAACATGAACTGAAAGCCTTGCGGGTGGCAGGTGCTCTCATGTGCTGACCGTCGAATGTTCTCAACAACCTCTCTGGAAGAGTACTGCTTTTTTTTTTTCCAAGTAAGTTTTTATTGTTGTATAGTTGCTATGCAATATTGTGTTAGTTTCCACTGTGTGGCAGTGAATCAGTTGTACATATACATATATCCCCTCTTTTTTGGAATTCCTTTCCATTCAGTTCAGCACAGAGCACTGAGGAGAGTTCCCTGTGCTACAGAGTAGGTTCTCACATAGTATCGTTAGTGTGTATATGCCAATCCCAATTATTATGACCCCGGAACATGAACTTGGGTCTAAGGCTAGAGCCCATGCCATTTCATCTCTACCTAGCAAGTATAGGATGTTAACTATTTATTCTTCTTTTTAATCCAAATTCCTTATTTAGAGGACTTCTCTTTCAAGAGCCATGCTTGTTTTTGAGACAAAAACCAAAAACCCCAGAAACTGAAATTAAGGCTTTCAGGAAAAAAAGGAAAAAAAAAAAAAGGCAACATTCATGGTTCTTAAATTTATGGAAAACTTCTTGAATACCTTCCATAGGTCTTACACTTCACTTTAACTATAACTTGCTCAGTTAATAAATCTTTTTACATTTTCCTTGGCATTTTAACTGAAAAACAGCTTCTAGGAGCCTGTTTAGCAAGGCCAGCAAACCACTTGTCCAGGCGTGGGTCTTCAAAAGCCCTTTGAAAGTGGATTTTACACAGCACTGATCTTTTACTGATGATGTTTTGCCCTAAATAATTCTCTAATTCCCCTGAACGACAGTGAAGAGCATGGGGATGACTTCAAGGTTAAGCAGGAAGATGTTGAACTGAATTGTCGGTAGATTTCATGCTCCGGGCTTTATACAGTCTAGTTTTGGTTTTATTCTCAAGAGGTATGGCTTTCAGAGCATTAGCTAAAAAGTAACATGAGTCAAAAAAGAAGGGTAACAAAGTCCTTCCATGAGATTTTTCTGAAAGAAAAGTAAAGTAATGATACAATCTTTTAATCACATATTCTTCAATTCCTTCTTAACTTTAATTAATTTGTTAACCTAAAACAGTTACTTAGTATACCATTTACACAAAAGATGAGATGACATAAACAAATGTTCTTAAACTTTTGAGTAAATTTTTAGTTCCACAGTGAAGTCCTCACTAAGCACAAAGCATTTAGAATAGGAGATGGCACGAACTTCCATGCAATGGTAAACCAGGATTAATGAGCAATTCTCTAAGACAGGGAAAGACTTTTGTAGAAAATTGCTTTTTTTTTTTCACTCAAAAGTCACAGAAATACAGAAAACACAGAAAAGAAGAAATCCCAAAGTCTGATTATAGTTTTAGTAAATTCCTTCATCCTACCGCATCCTCATACAGCCAATTTTTCCACTAAGGCATTCAAGCTTACTCCATCACTAATGTAATTGCTTTCTAGGCATTCTACTAGTGTTATGGGCAAATATCATAATTGAATGTACACAAAGAAAAACCCTCTTAGTGTTCTGGTACCAAAAAACAAAAGAATGCAACATTTCTCTGGAAGAAATTATACCCCTGCTGTGTTCTAATCAGCCAACCATCATCAAGACAATCAAAATAATTTGCCTAAATTAGCCAATCAAGACACCCTGCAAATCAGAGAATGTGAAAACCTGCAACAGAAAACATCATAGCTGATTATGATACTAATAATCGTGTTAAAAACCTAATGAGATGAAGAAATTGGAAGCTTGCTGGTACAATTCTCTTTTACCTCAACATGCTGAGAACTAATTATATAGACTGTAATTAAAACAAAAACTCAAACCAAACCTTCTGAAAAACTAATAGTTGATCCACTAGCAAACAGAACTGCCAATTTTTCTAGCTTTATTGAGATATAATTGACATATCAATTTTTTTTTTTTTAAAGAAATGAACTACTAACCACGATAACTGTTTTCGATAGTGGGCTCTTCAGGCGAAAACAATCCAAAACACTTAAAGTGGGAGTCACTCACATAAAAATCAGTAAAACTGCAATTATCTCCTAGGTGATTTACAGCAGAATTTTTAAAAATCTCATGAAATCTTACAAATAAGAAACAAAAGGAAACTACAGGTGGAAATCTGATTTAGAATCTCATCATGGTTTCTGGACCTCATGCTCTGTTTGGGCAGCCAAGTATAAGAAAAGATCTGAGAAACACGCATTTTAGCATCCTTAACAAAACTTTGCTGGAAAAAAAATATGCAAAGCTTCTTAAAGTATACTACGTATGTTAGAATTAAATAGCATCTTCTGCTGCACTTTTTGGAATTCTAGATCTGAATGTGCGTGATACAAACAGAGACTTAGTACTCCATAAAACTGGAGAACAGCAACTTAATATAGAAATTCAGAGAGTCTTCTTTTGCTTTCAAGGCCTCAATTTTTTTTTTTAATATGAAGAAGATATTTACAAGGATAGACTTGCTTTTCCTCAAACTTTCTGTTTAAATACCAATGTTAAGCATTGATAGTCAAAGTCCCATTATGGGTATTTGCTTTAATTAAATGGTTATGGAAACAGACTCAAACACCAAGACGCCTTAATGTTGGTAACTACTGCCTGCTCAGAAGAATGGTCTCCATGTCGAGCCAAGACACTTAGGCATCAGCAGACATTCTGGTGGACAGATCTCCGGGGACTGTGTTGATAGAACAATACTGGAAATAATTCCAGCCTTTGCTGCCATGTGAATAAACACCTAATATCCACACTCTCCAGGAACCTCCACCCGGCAATGTTCTGGTCCTGAAGCAGCCCAAGAGACGACGACTATGAACAGCATGGCTGCCTCCTTCCACACCAGCCATGTTGTTCTTGAACCTAACGCGGTAACCTTCCTCCTCTCCTTGCCCCCTCCTGCGCACGTCTCCTCTTCTACTCAATAATATAGGGATTTCACAGTGTAGAGCAGGGGAGGCTACATACATAACAGTGGATTACCAGGAAGCCACAGAGATCAAGGGATTCATCACTAACGTCCCGGAAAGCTTCCTCTTTTTCACACTACACTAACTAGGGGGCAAGCGCACGTCGGATGACACGACAGAGGCCAAGCGTCCTTCAAGCCGCCACCAGCGGAGGATCTCGGAGCAGCACCATGACGGTGAGCCCCAGATGCGTACAACTCCTGCCAGGGCTTCCTGGCTATGGCAGATCCTGGCCAGAGTTCAGTAATAGTCACCCTTGCCTGCTGCATAATTGCTAATCATGTCTGAGGGGCCTAACATAAAAACACCCCAACTCCTCTGCCACCCAATTCTTCAGGGCAAATCCAGTCCATACCCGAACCTTCATGTTCTCTGCACCCTAAAGCAACGCTTACTACACTTATGACAGATCAAGTCACTTGATAATTTAACTGATTTCCCACTTCTTGCCACTATAAATGGAAACTGGACAATGAATGATTGGGAAGACCACCTGCTGGGCTCATTTCCAAGCAGATCTTGCTTATACATGTCTCTATTCAACTGAAATCGGGAAATATTAAGAGAGCAGGGAGAAAAAAAAATGTTTCAAAGCTGTTAGGTGTTTTCTAGGACAAGATGTAGATTCAATGATAAGAAAGTGTCCCCCAAAAATGTCCGTGACAATTAATTGCTTTGGCCTTTAAAAAAAAATTCAGTGGAGGGTTTTATCACAGAATGCTGATTATAGAAAACCAGTTAGTGTGCAATAGACATGAAGACTGTAAGGAAAAGGGAAAACAATTTTACAAATTCAGTATTACTCCTCAGAATAATATATACTCCAAAGTCAGTGATGAAAGAACAAATCAGATAAGCACTTAAGAACCTAGCCCGATACTTTTTCTAAATCCAGGGCCTGGCTCTGGCATGTCTACCTGAGTTCTGATCAGCATCTACCAGCCACAGTATTTATTCGCAGATTCTCATACTCTATCCCAAAGTATCAATTTTATTCTCTAAGCTCCTGATTTTTCTTCCTAAAGCCCCAGGGTTCTCTTTAAGCTCCTCATACTTCTCCACTGCCTCCTGTCTCCTATCTACAGTTATTGATTGATATATATCTGCACTCTGCTTGATTTCCTGACATCAGTAACACAGGGGAATTGTGGAGTCCACAACATTTCCTAAAGCATTTCAGAAAATCCTAGCTCTTTAGCCTGCAGGCTAGGCTCTCCTGTTTCTCTATAGACTAGACCAACAAGGTGAACTGTGAAATGGAAAACAGAACGGCAAGTGTTAGAGACCTAACAAACAAAGGGGTGGTAAAAGCCACCCACACACAGGTCTTTGGGTTTAGAAGTCCTTTCCAGCATCCCAAATGTTACATTCACTATAAACAAGTGAGCAGGACTTGAAAACTAACTTAATTATCTTGATTGCTAAAAACAAAATAAAATTCTCATCAGAAACATTAAGACTTTGTAAATATCCTTTGGAATCTTACTTCACCATATCAGGAGGAATTTTTAAAGAAATATTTTGACTACATTCAGCCCTTTGAGAAAATGACATCCTGCCTGCAAACTGGATTTTTGACCTCTCTGCTATAATGATACTCAGTATGCTCATACACAAATACACCACGGTTCAGATACCAGGCTATTTAGTGAGTTCTCCTTATTCACATTTTTCAATAAAAATTTTAAACTCATAAATATTAATAGTTAATTTGGTTACATGGGAGAACCAGCAACTTAATTTTTATTTATTTCCTCCTCGTAGAATTAACATAAGACAAAAACACTAACTTGGGCTCTGTTAAGGCATTTTAAATAATAAATGATTGTTCCTCAGAATTGGCAGATCTCAATAATAGAATCTGAATCCATCTTCAGTAGAAGTCAAGACCTCAAGTACGAGTGGCAGTCTTTGATTACTGATTCGCTGTGTGCGCAGAAGAAATTACTAGTTAGCGCCTGCTTCTACTTTATTCATTTGGATAAATGCATGTGCTCACTCTTAACTATTTCTCAGAGATACACTGAGAATTCATTATATGGGGAAAAAAGTGGGGGGAACCTTTTAGTCTGAATACTCTGTAAAAGACCTGAATATCCATTCTAATACTTTTTCAAAGTAGAGGGACCAAATATCAGACCAGGCCTTCTAAAAATAACCAGCAGCTAACAGATAAAACAGTAAGTGATCTTTCATCATGGTTTCTCTTACTTACATGAAATCTCTGATCCACTTCATAGTTGACTTGTTTCCTGAAATCCTTTCAAATGAAAGACAGAAAGGAAGGGGAAAAAAAGCAGAAGGCAATTAGAAATAAAATTTAAAAAGAATTGAGTAAAAGGAGATGACAAACTAATGCTTTTCTTGATTAAATTTATACTGAAACAGTTATTTCTTTACATAAATTCTACAAGTAAGCATATGATTATCATTCCATTTTTCACTTTTAAAGTTCTAGCAGCAGCGTAAGAAATATTACAGAGGTACATAGTTCACATGCCAATACCTTTTGTGCAACCAGGAAAGTAAGGCGTCGGATCCCATGTTCAACCAGGGTAGCTTTCTACAAACAAACATGTAAAAATAGAAGATACATGAGACCACCATTCATCCTAAATGTTAGCCTATTCAGTCCTCAGAAGGCCCTGATTGGGCTAAGCGTTCTTTTTGGATATCTATATCTTGACTCGGCACCTTCACCCTTGCAAATAAATAAGTCTCAACCTGGCTCCTGGGAATGAGTCTTACAGAATAGGTTTTATATATTGATCTGGATGAAATGGGAAGAGAACTATGTGGAGGAGAAAGGGTCATATGGGGTCATCTAACTTCTCTAAGGACTCATACATATCAAGGTAGACAGTAACACACTTTCTGCTTATAGAAATTGCACTGTTTGACATGTATTGAAATGTGAAGAACAATACTGATACAGAAGCTAAATGAAATCAGTACAGG
The DNA here is from genome assembly GCF_000754665.1 of Bison bison bison. Classification (NCBI taxonomy): domain Eukaryota; kingdom Metazoa; phylum Chordata; class Mammalia; order Artiodactyla; family Bovidae; genus Bison; species Bison bison. Next base: position 10,522,572 of record NW_011495033.1, on the reverse strand, counting down.
AAAAATACGAAACTTCCACAAAACAGAAAACTTAAGTCCTAAACTGTTGTTTAGACTATAGACATCACCTACCATCTGATACAGCATTCCTGGAATTCAACCTAACAAATTCTAACCTTATCAATTCTAAAACATTTCCTCCTTATTTTATATGGAGGCATTTTTTAAAGGATTCTGTTTAAAAGTTGTTAAAAACAATGTCTAATGGGCATTTAAATTCAGTGATTATTCATATTTCTGCTTGGCATAGGCAAGCAGTATATTAGAAGTCAATAGGGACTTCCTTGGAGGTCAGTGGTTAAGACTCCACACTCCCAAAACAGGGGCATGGGTTTGATCCCTGGTTGGTGTACTAAGATCCCACATGCCTCATGTGTGTGTGTAAGACATTCAGTTGTGTTCGACTCTTTGCAACCCCAAGGACTACAGCCTGCCAGGTTCCTCTGTCCATGGTTTTTCTCCAGGCAAGAATACTGGAGTGGGTTGCTGTTCCCTTCTTCAGGGGATCTTTGCAACCCAGGGATTGAACCCGGGTCTCCTGCATTGCAGGCAGCTTCTTTAGTCTGAGCCACCAGGGAAACCCTACATGCCTCAAGGCATGGCCTAAAAAATAAATAAATAATAAAAATAAGACGATATGGGCTGGGGTGGGAGGGGGGAGGGAGGCTCAAGAGGGAGAGGACATATGTGTACCTATGGCTGATCTATGTTGATGTATGGCAGAAACCAATACTGTAATTATCCTTCAATTAAAAATAAATAAAATGACAAAAACACCATGGTAAAAAAAAAAATGTTAAAAAAAAAAAAAGAAGTCAACAGAGACTAGCAGTTTCAAAACAGTTCCTTCTGTGAGTCTGGGGCCTTGGGCTTTAAGCCTTCCTATATTCTGTCCTGCTCACTCATCTCAAAAGGCAGAGAGAAAGAAACAGATGAATGAACTAAGTAAAAGACATGCTCTTACAGGTCCCTAATAAAGAGGGGCTACCCGGCAACAAGCAGAAAAGCAATCCCACTTGTTGGATGATCTGACAACATACATGAATAACACCAATAGAAAAAAACTATGCCGACTTTCACGACTCACATCCGGACTTTACTTTGATCATACACTTGGCTTAACTCTGAGAGATATATTCATAAACCAATTCTTAACTTTCTTGATACTATATATATTTTAAATCCAAACTGGCTTCCCCCTATAAATAAGCATATCCCTGGGCCATTCCCTCTTATTTTTCCATTTTTTATTATGGCAATTTTTAGTAACAAAACTAATCAACAGCATAAGCAAAAGTAGAAAAAATTAATTTCCTAATAATAAATTCCTAGATCAGATATAAATAAATTTTGGTTTAACTACATTTAAAAATGATTGGTACGGGCATCATACTCACTAGTGTAAATAAGCAAGTGTTGATACTACAATAATAAAAGAAAGGGAAGAAGGAAGGGAAAAAGGGAGGAAGGGATGGAGGGAGAAGGGGAGGGAGAAGAGGGAGGAATAATAAGGTGGGGTGGGGCAGTGGTGGCTCTCTGATTCTGTATGCCAACGTATAGAAACATTTCTTCTGTCACTAACAAAGAATTCCACTACAGCCAACTCCTTCGAAGATAAGCATCAATAGCTATGTTCCGGCAAGGGAAGAAAATAACTTTAATAATGCCATGATTTAAAATCAAAATTGTTATTGCTTTAAAAATTCCACAAGTGGCTAACAATAACAGCAGAGCAACAGGATTCTGATTACATTGTAATAATGCGGGGCTCACAGCAAGTCCACAGCTATTACCCAGCGATTAGGCGTCAGCACCTGGAGAAACTCCATTTACACTGACTGCTTCAATCTCCTCCACAAGTCATTTACAAATATATGATCCTAATTTCTATGAGAGAAAAAAAGACATGCTGGGACTAGAAGATTATTTGGACAATTTGGATCAACCTATTTGATAGTTTAATGTGTGCTTAAAAAAAAAAAAAATTTCTAAACTGCTAGAAGCATGATTATGAAGTGAAAAACAAAACTAGTTATCACTTCATCTTTTTAACTGTTTTTGTTTCCTTTTCTTTTTATATTTTTTTAAAAACAAGTAGGTGAAAATGTTTAATATTCCTGGGTAAGCACGGTACGTGACGCATAGCTTCTCGAGGCTTGGACTGTTGACACAGTCTACCCTTCCCTACTGAACAGCCACAGGCAAAGACTCTGGGTTTCTCTGTGCCTCAGTTTACAAGGCCAGTCAAGGAAAAAAGAAAATTTCTTATCATCACTTAATGTTACAAATAAACATAGTGAAAATGGAGAAACTGCCTCTGTAAATCAATGTGTGCTGACATACAATTGATCTGATTGTAATAAAAAGCCTAAGTGGAGGCTGAAACAATCAAATGTGGGGAATTAGTGCTCAAAACCTGGGAAGAAACTCTGATAGATTACTTCATCAAGCACCAACATCAGCAGCCAAGCACAATACTAGGACTCTCCCCGTCTCCTTGGTCACTGGTCTCAGGTTAATTTTATGCGATCACGCACAAGTCAAGGGCAAGACAGAAGGTAGATTTCTCCTCCGGAGAAAAATTCCCAGGCACAGCCTCCGACTTTGACTTCTCTGGAAGGACCTTTCCTCACTACAGCCCCACATTCCAGTTCACATGCTGTGAAAGCATCGTGGGGAAAATGCTAGGACACAGGTTAAGCACAAAATTACCATCTTTTCCTCGGTTTGACCATTAGCATGGCAGGATGTGAGCACCTGTGGCACTAAATGTTTACACTGTGGGACTTTTAAAAATCTCTCGGATATCACTGATGGTCCAGTGGTTAAGATGCCATGTTTCCAATGCAGTGGATGTGGGTTCAATCCCTGGTTGGGGAACTAAGATCCCACATGCCACAAGGTGTGGCCAAAAAAGAAAAAATCTATTAAGTTCTTTATGACAAGCACTACGGGCTAGATGCTTTCCGTTCAAAGAGCACACACTGTGATGAAGGGCAGCTGAGGAAGGGTACACTGGCATCTATCATACAGCACAGACGATCATTTTGAACATTAGACTACAAGCATCTGAATGTATTATTTATTAAAGTGCCTAGATCTGTGCCCCCTAGAGCTGGTATCAAAGCCTTAAATTCTAGTTTTTTTTTCTCTATCACCTACCAACTGGTGATTAAAGGGCTTTAACCTCTTTGAGCTTGAGCTTTTCCCCACATGTATAGCTGGAATAATTCCTGATTAACCCCATGGGATTGTAGTAAGGTGTTAATAAGTTAAAAAATTTACACAGGTGGTCTTTCAAAATTAAAAGTATTATTATTGTTAATCAATTTATACTGACCAACTAGAAAGCCAAGGGAGGAAAACACATCTTAGTTAAGGCTACACAGAGAAGCCCTCATAAAAGAGGGAAAATTGGAGACAGTTCTTAAAACAAGCAGGATTTAGATAGAAAGGGGGAGGGGGAGACAGGAAGGAGAGAAGGAAGAAGGAAGAAAAGTAGAAAACATTCCAGATAAGGGGCAGCTGAAGAGAGCAAGCAGACAAGGTGGATGAGACAAAGACCTGGGTCTTTTCACGGAACAGCAAAGGCTAGACTGTGGGCCTTCATTAATAGGCTAATGTTAAACAGTAAGGCAAGGAGGTGCCCGGAACGTCAGAGAGAATCACTGTCGAGTGCAAGGGGGCACCTGGACATCTGTCTTTGTGCCCATCAGCAAAATGGAGACTCTCTGGAGGGGATGCGTGAGGATCAGAAGTAAACCTGTCACAATGTCTCAGTGAGGTGAGGAGGGGTCTAAACTAGAGAGATGGTAGTGGGAATTAAAAACTGAAAAGAAGGGGGCTGGAAGCGAAGGGAGGAAGGAATGGGCAGGGAGGGAGGGGTAGAATAAGGGACTGCAAACAAGAGAAAGAAGGCAATGATTTCTGAATGACTGGGCACAAAGGGTTTGGTTACTTGAGGTTATTTTTGTTCCTGTTTAGTTTTTTGGTGGCGGATGTGGGAATCAGAAGATGTGAAGGAAAATGATGGAATTCAGGCCTCGACTATGGAGCGTGATGTCAACACAAGATATCCAAGTGACATAAAACTGAAAGGAGGATGGAACTATAACTGATATTTTCAGGGCTCAGAGGGAAAGACATAGAGGGAGCATGAGGGGAGCTTGGGCCTAGACATATTAAGTCTTGGGCCTAGACTTAACATGATGACATGTTAAGTCATCAAAGGAAATTCAGCAGGTGAAGTTCAAGACTGGAACTCTGGAAAAGATCCAGCAATATACTTCTCTTCCTTAAAACATTTTGAATATTTAAGTTCTATACTTCTTGACATAAAAAAGATATGTATTTCACACTATTAAATCACTTTGGAATTTTACCCCTAGAGGCAGAATTATGTCAAAGACACAGCCATTATCAGTGATAAGGCCTTATAAGTAGCAATTGAGAAAAGGGTGGATATGTCACACAGGCTGCAGGAAAGGGGCCATCACCAGTGTCCACACACACGAAGACTTACGTTTTGCTGGGTAAACTCTCGGAACATAGCTGCTAGACTGTCATCCTCGATGTCACAGTCTGTTTTGATAGCCACATTCAAAATGTGAATTGGTTCATCCCTGGGGACCTGTAACCCAAGAATATGACACAAAGCACTCAGGAGGTTAGCTAATACGGGGGCAGAGAAAAGTTACAGTACTTGGTAGGATACTAGGAAAAGAGACATGCCCCCTCTTCCCAGAATATTTTTGGGTTGCCCACTTGTATGAATAAGAAAATGAAACCACTGCCCAACACCCACAATGGAGACTAAAAACACCTAACTTTTAAACAAAACGGTGGCAAAGGCATAATTAGAGGTGGCCCCAAATCTTAACTTGCTATGAACTTGAAGACCACTGTCTCAACCTTTTCACCAATAAAATGGGAATGAAACCATCTGCAACATTTCTTCACATAATGTAAAGGAAAAGGAGGAAAAGAAGCTATCTGAACATATTCCCATGTAATGTATTTCCTAACAATTTGTCAAACAGAGGAAACATCGAACCATTATGGGAAAATAACCTGGTAGGGAAAAACCAGGACCAAGTGCTTACTGAGAAATGGAAAGAAGGGTTTAATAAAAGGACAAAATTTTAAACAAAATGCCTATTTGCTTCTACTATCTCAAGCCCACCATTCATTGAAGTTACAAAAGCACTGCTCTGCAAATATACAAGCCATCTATGATTAAGAGTTAAAGCAACCAAAGCTCAAGTCTTTGAAGCAATATTCAGAGACCCAGAGGCAGCTGCAGAGCATACAGCCAAGTTCATTCTACACTATGGATTCCATGCTTAATACAGTTATTTTTGTTTTTAGGTTAAAATTTATCTTCTACCTGTTTCCAAAAATACTTAAATGAGGTATATATAATTAAATAATAATAATAAAGAGAGTACACAGGGGACTTCCCTGGTGGTTCAGTGGTTTAGAATCCATCTTGCAATGCAGGGAACATGGGTTTGATCCCTGGTCAGGGAACTAAGATCCTGATGCTGGGAGGGATCGGGGGCAGGAGGAGAAGGGGACGACAGAGGATGAGATGGCTGGATGGCATCACCGACTCGATGGACGTGAGTTTGAGTGAACTCCGGGAGATGGTGATGGACAGGGAAGCCTGGCGTGCTAAGATTCATGGGGTCGCAAAGAGTCGGACACGACTGAGCGACTGAACTGAACTGAACTGAACTGAGGCCTCAGAGCAACTAAGCCTATGTGCCACAACTAAGACCCGCTGCAGCCAAATAAATAAAAAATCTAAATAAATAAATGTTTAAAAGAGAGAGAGTATACAGTACAAGTTCTGAATCTGAAGAGGCAAAGCATTCTTCCAAAAGGGACACCGTACCTTGTCTTCGTCATACAGAGACGTGTGACCTGCCTCAGGGAATGTCGGGCTTTGGGGTGGGGAATCACAGAAGCAGCCCATCACTTCATCAAAGATCCTAAAAAATACCAAATACCAAAGAAACATCCACCATGAAAAGGGGCAGAAACCCGAAGCGGCAGGAAGACGAACGCTGCCACGGCCAGCTCTGTCTGAAAGAACCATCTGTCCTACCCCGTGCTCAGCAGTCAACTGAACAGAATCACCAGTGGCTAGAGAGGACGTGCAGAATTTCTACCATGTGGCAGAAATTAGGAGGATGGATGGCTTAAACTTTAATAAACCATATATAAATCCTATTTAAAAAAAAAAAAACAATCTCAAGCTTTTCTGTTGTGTTTTTTGTTTGTTTTTCATATGTAAGCTACGAGCATTGCTGTCATCATCGGTCTTAAAGTAACAGAAAGAGCCTAGGACTAGGGCAGTGACAGACCAATGTAATTACCCCTCCCCCTAGGGTAATGCATCAGTATACATCAAGAGATAGATGCTGAATGCATTTAACCAAAAGATGTATCGTCTCTGGTGGGGCTCACTCTAGTGTTGTGTTTAATTTCTCCTGACATTTCACTCATCACAGAGCAGACAGCTTCTTCTACTAGCTATTGAGGAAAAGATGGTTTTTGTTTGTTCCTTTTTTTCTGACCAGACCCATACAACAAGTAGAGGCTTGTAGGGTCTGCACGGGAGGGTGGAAAGGAAGGACAGATACCTCTCCCGGGGCATGTAACAGTGAGGGCTACATCTCCTTAGCGGGCTCGTGGCTAATCCGGGAGCCTCTATTCACTCCGCAGAAATCTGAGATGCCTTACCTGACAAAATCTTCAAAGGTCCGAAAAGAGACCATCCCGCCCATCCGCTGACACGGCGGAGTGAACGCGTTGTCCAGCAGCACGTCGCTGACACTGGCTACGTGAGTCATGCCGTAGTGGTTGAGGTTGGAGGAGAAGGACATTCTAAATGGTAATTCAATCGAGTGCGTTAGACAAGGAGGGTAGGAGCAAGGACTGGCAGAGCCTCAACAGAGAAAAGGAGCTGGGAGAGAGGTGAACCAGGGGCAGGTGGCAGGGAGCAAGTTTGGTTTTTGACCCACTATGGAGAAGCCCATGTTTCTAGGCTCACGGTAACCCTTGCCTTGGGATTTTCCCTCCACACAAACAACATTTTTACCACCCCGTAAATTTCTCCACGTAAAAACCTAACAAATAATAACATGGCGGTTTTCACACACTGACATCATGACATGTCTAGTGAATGAAGAGCACATAGGGGTGAAAAACCATCCTGCATCTTCCCCTTCCCCAAAACATCCTCTCTTTTAAAAGGAAGTAAGCCAGCCAAGTGAGTGGTAGCTAGGCAACACTGGAGGTATTTTTCTCTAGGAACTGTAATAGATTAAGGATTCACAGATAGATATCCACATGTAGAACAACAACTCTAAGTCATCTGGAATGGTTTAGTGAATCATTATTAAAACACACACACACACACAAAAACCCATGTTTCATCAAAGAGAAGCAAGTCGTAGTCTATAAAAGGAACTTTACTGAGGTATCTATCTTTTCCTTTACTGGGCTGATGGGAAGAGTAGTCATAAGGATCATAGCTCCTCCCTTTTTGAAAGAGAAACAGTTTTGCCAAATTGCCTTTTTTATATTTAAACATTTCTATACCAAAGTAAGCATATCGTCAGTAAAAGCCCTTAATTCATCCCAGCAGAGTACAAAAGGGCAGAGCATGCGTCTCAAAGTATGTGTAAGCAGGACCAACGTGTATATGGAGATGCTGAAAGGGGATGGATCTGTTCAATCTAAAAACGTAATGAATCTGGATGTTCCTTGATGTGCTGCAGCAGTGTGTACTGACAGGCACTGCTGGACAGTGTGGTGATGCCCAGCAATCAGGACAGCCTCTCAGGAAGGACCACTCTAAAGGGTGCCTCCAGGACTTGCCCGACACATGTTACCGGCATACTGAGCGGAAGCAAGTTCAGAGCATGGCAATGGCACCTGAACTCTGGGAGCTGCTCAAAAATCTCCAAATGCACCACCTGCAGTATTGCAGGGCACAAGACGCCAGCAAGGTGGACTCCAGATATGGGTATATATTGTTGCAAATACTCTGTTGCAAATGTAATATACTCTGTTGCAATTATAAATGGCAACGGAATTTTTTATAAATGGGACTGTTGCTCACACAGACTATAGAGACTGACACTCCAGGTTTTTATTCCCTTGGCAGACGACCATGAAAAAGTACTTCATCTTCTGACAGTACCAGGGACTAGAAGGTAGAGTGCGAGAGGAAACCATTGATACCATGAATGAAACAGACAGACGAAGCACATGGCAAGCAAGTCTTACACATGGTGCTCACTAGAAACCGGGATTCAGAGCTGTATAAACTCAGAAATGCTATCATCCTCTTTTCTAGGATCACCAAATGTATTTAGTAAAGGAGCAAGTTTGTGAGGCATTGTATCTTTTCTACCTGCCTGGTGTTAGACAGGAAAGAGAGTCCAGATAACCCTTAAAGGGAACTCCTGAAGTTGCTAACAGGTTGTGTTTGCGGCAAGCATGGGGTTAAGCATCTTTATCGCTCAACTGAGACCCCATGGGAAAAATACCCACATTTCTGTTTCCCCTGGTACTACGCTCTTAGGCCAGGACAGCTAAAGGCAGGCAGGAATGAAGCAAGCCTACCCTCCAAGAGCAGACGAGGGGACCAAACAGAAGCACTCCCTTTCCTCTCCCCATCCAAACTGGAGGCTATAAAAGCTATAACCAGTTTTGATTACTTAATATTTAAAGGGAGAGGCACAAAATAAACACAAGTCTATACACATTTCAGTGTACAGTTGGTCATCTACAAAGAGCTCAACACCAACTTTAGCACTTGGTGGATTCCAATCAGAATTACTTTCCTCTCAAACTTGCATTGTGTTGCCTTGCTGGGTTCAGGAGCAGAAGGAACTCAACGTATTAGAAGTACCACTCTGTGTTCTATCAGTCTGGAAACGTCTTCACAGGGCTACACACATCAAAACTGTAGGTACACTCTTCCAGTGTTAAACTCATTACAGGTCTGAGATAAAACTTGACTTGCATAGCATCGTTAACACTTTAGAAAAACAGCTAACAAACTGATAAAACATGAGATCAGCTATTTCTGCCTGTGAGTTCCTCAAAAAGGAGGCGCACATTAGAGAAACTAAAAAATTGAAAAACTGAGGAACAGTTTGCCAGGATAGGAGTGACCATAAGGGTTTCTCCTCTGAAAGCCCCAAACTAGACAGAGAACTTAGCAAAAGAAAATGTTTACAGCAAAGCTGAACATCGGACAGGTGATTCATTCCCCTATTGTCCACAGCTAGACAGGAGCTGTTCATACTTTTTGAGTGTTGCTTTTTGAATGGCTGGAGAAAAGCTGAAAACATGTTTTCCAAACACAAAGTATAGTTTAGTATATCCAGAGGGGAGCTCAGGACCTCCGAGCAGAAAGATAACATATTAGCTTGTCAAATGAAGTGTTATTTTTTTCTCCTGGTTTCACTAAGTTACAAAAAAAGATGCTTTTAATTGGAAAAAAACTAAATATACGGTACCTGTTTAGCGTGGGGATGTTCCCTCTGTAATTAAACAACCACAGTTAGTTACCAAGAGGTTAGGGAAAGCCACAATAAAAGAACTGTCAGAGCAGATACAGACCCGTCGTGAGGAGTCCCAGTGTGGCGGCTCTGGCCTTCAGCAGACATAGTTAAGTGCTCATTACGCTTCTACCCGCTGGGTGCCTCCAAAGAGGCTGACCTACCTTACCACAGCAGCTGTTGATGGAAAGGGTCAAAGTGTATTTTCCACTTTTTTTTTAATAGCTCTATTACCAAAAATAATGCAGAGTAAAGATAAAAGACAGGCTCATGAAAATTAATTGAAGCTGTATAATATGGTATATTATCTTAAGCTTCAACATGAGGTATAATTCTTGACAAGATTCTGAGAGCATCTTACTTGCTCCTGTTTTACTAAAAATGCCATAAGGAGGTTCAGCGAAGTTGACGCCACAGCCTTTCCCACATTAACTGATCTTCTAGGATGTGTGAGGAACCTAAAAACTCTCCTCTAAATTAGAGAAAAGACACCAGGAATCTGGGTTCCCAAGTACCTTTTCTAGTTCTCTCACCCCACTCCTGTAGAGTGGCCGGGGTGGGGCTGGGGGTGGTATAGGAAAGACAGGTATTCTGTGCTATAGGAGCTTAAAGCTAAAATTATGCAGGAAGGTGTTGATTAACAATTCCCTGATTAGACTAGTATAAACTGTTACAAACTAATATTTTTTAAACAAAATTAATTTAGGGCAATCTTGACATTTAAACATTTAAAATCTCTGGGCCTTCCGTGAATACAACCTTACCTAGATTTGGCAAGCCCTAGAATCTCCTGATAGAGAATGCTTCTGAATCATGAGAGGAACTCTAGGATAAGAATGGAAACTGTGAAGCAAGTCTCTTGCATTCTCTTTGGTCTTTACCACCAATGCTTTTCTCCCCCTTTAATTTGACATCAGTCATTTCCTCAACTGAAACAAACAAACAAATCAAAAAACCCCAAATAAAAGCCCTTATTTTCAATGGTAAAAGGGAAAAGTTACACTCACCACCTACAATTTAGGAGTCCTGTAAGGGGGTTGATTGGTTGATATTTTAACCTTCTAACACTCTTTTATCAGCATTTAATCATTGTTGGGGTTTTCTGGCACACAGAGGACTTAATGGGCAGAACAGAGTGGGTGGTGCTGATGATATGTGGGAAGGAGGAGAGAGGGAGGAAAATGATGCACTTTCCACGGCAGTGGAAGGAGCAGAATAGACTGAGCTGGCCATATAAATAAAGAGCGGTGACATATCACTGCACACAAACTGTATACCTCTCGTGATTTGTGAGTAGCAATGCTCTTTGCATCAAACCTGTATCACAGAGTGGATTCCTAAGGCAGCAAGAGCAACCTCTGAGTGCAAAAACCTGCACCTTTGCTCTTTGGATTCTTTCAGTCTCTCTTTGGGGGAATGGGTTTCATTTTACAAGAGGTCCTTCGTTACCATGCACTTGGTCCCCATCAGCAAACAACAAGCACTCGTGGGTTCTAGAGCAGAAGCAGAAAACTAATAGGAAATGCTAATGAGAATATAGGAAAGTCTTCCTTTTAAGATATAAAGGATTCTCAAGAAAAAGGCCACCTGCACAGGCTCTAAACAATAAACTTCAGTGCAGAGAGAAGGACCCTACAAACAAAGCATCTCAGGGTCCTTTGCATCCAGAGTTAGGGGATTCAGAAACCAGGGTAATCTCTCTCAACTGTTAACCAATTTCTTACACTAATAAAATGGTCTCACTGCTTCTGTGGCTCCACTCGAATCCCTTAGGGAGTCCTTCCCAGGATGAGGGCCAAGTTTTCAGCAGAAAAGCACCTGAATTGAAAAGAACGCCACCAACAAAAAGACAGCCCTTCTCTATCAGCAATCCGTTAGCTCGCACAGGGAGCCCCCTGCTGCTTTGTTATAGAATCAGGCACCACCTACACAGTATGGGGTAAGAACAAAACTCCCGACAGGTCGTCTATAAAGGACTGGCCTCAGATCGATCATGTAGGAGGTAAGTTTAGAGTCAGTTTATCCCCTTTGGTAGAATAAGAATCTGTGGGGCTGTTGGGGAGATAAGCAAGGAAGGTTAAACTCTCTACTACAAAGTAAATACTTAGCTGTGTCCATAACAATCATTTATACATTTTGTTACTCTATATAGGGGCTATTTGATCAATTTAAGAAAATGACCTATGTGGCACACTGCATACCACTGTGATATACCAGAAAGCTCGATCAGTGGTCTGCACATAAATCAACAACCAACATGGAGATCGTATATAAGTCAAATATTCCATTTATATAGCTGAAAATAAAATAAAATCTGCCACATTTCACTGCATACTCATCATGCAAAAATAAATTGCTCAATCTCTGACAGGGCAATCAATTGCATTCTCAAATACGAAAAAAAAAGAGTATAAATTCATTTGTAAGATATTTGCTGTTTAGGTCTTCAGAGAACTTAAGATGACGAATCTTCATTCACTATGTTGTGAAAAATATTAGAATCATTTTCCTTCCAGGAGATTAGCTCCATTTTACAGATGTGGTAACTGAGAAATCAAAGGGGATGTTTTCCAAGGTCACTGCTAAATAAAGTGTCATCAACCAGAATCCAGACCTGGCATTTTCTCACCTCAGCTCCAGAGGCTAGCATTCCACATCGATATAGACTAAATTTAAAGGAGGACAAGAGAAATCCTTTGAATGCTGAGATCCTCAGCATTAGGTCACCTCTGATTTTATTGATCTGCCTGCCTAGGATGGCTGGAGAGCCTGCTTCAATATGAATGCAAAGTCAGAGTTGCTGCCGGCTGGCTGAATCCTCTTTATTTAAGGAACACTGACTTCTCTGGCAGTCACAAGTTCTTGGAGCCTTTTACCATCCCTTCCAGCTGAATTTCATTTTGCTGAATTCGAGCTGGCCCTACATAAATCTAGTATCATATAAAAATGTTCCTGATTCTTCTGCCTTCTAACTTGTAGGGGAAAAAAGGGAGACCCTATAGGAAAATGATTGGGGATGCATGCAAACAAGCAGTGGTTATATCAAGCTGTGATTCAGAGCCAGGATAAGGAAAATCTTTTGAAATCAGGCAGCAAAGCAGAATCAGAAGAGGTCGGCTGGATAACCTACTAGTGGTTGCTAACAGCAGTACCATCGGAGAAAGAGCAATTTGACTGGCTGTGACCAGTGGTGGTCTCCTTGCGTGACTATGTTTCTGCAGAAGAGTCTGAATCAGGAGCTGTAAAACACATCTGAACCATGTATTTCTGTTGGCGTCTCCCTGACCACCTCCTTGCTGTTCAGATGCCCCAATTCCATGGCAGAGCTTTCATTTACAGTAAAATGAACACTGCTTCATTCATCTGCAGCCTCCTTCCAAGCCCCTTCTTTGCCCCGTGGGAAGGTTCTGCTCTTTCTGAAACGAGTCTGCCAACAGAGCTACAACACATTACTATTGCCTGCTGTATAATTAGCTACAAATCCACAGCACAAAATACAGGGATTTACAGGTGCCCAGGATTCCACTTTTCCTTCCCCCTGGAATCAGCTAGTCCTCCTTGACAAGAAGGGACCTTGGGCTACCTTAATGATATATTGAGTTTTAAACTCGACTCTCCAAGCTTACGAGTCTAGAGTGCCAAAATAAGGCAGCAGAGACCAGAAGCAGAGCCACTGATACCAGAAAGCACGATGGTAAGCACTTAAACCTGGTGAGAATCTTCCCTTCTGCCAGATGCTTGCATCTTATCAGCAGACTCCCTTGAATGAAGGAAGCAAGAGCTGTAGGGGTTTTATTTATTTATAGCTCATTCTGGCCTGCCAACTACGACCAAGCGCTCCCACTGCTAAAAAATGCTACAAATTGGACGGCTTCTGAGTCTCTGAGTACAAGCCAAAGAAGGGTTCTAATCTCTGGGTGTCAAAGATTACCAGGATTCTCAAGAATGGCAATGGGTCACTGATGAGTCCCATAGTAGGGGCCTCTGATTTCTAAACTTCCTCATAACCTCCTTCATGAAAAGAAGGTCCAGAGGCCACCCACCTACAGTGAAACTGAAGGTATCAAGAGCCTAAATACAGTTGTGACCGAAACGTGCTATCAGGAGAGAACACAGCCGATCTCTTCTGGATGTGAGACGAGAAGTGGAAAGTGTTTGAATGAAAACATTCTATCACAGGGGGCCAAGTTCACAAGGAGCAAATAGCAGAGAAAGTGCAGTGCAACTCAAGTTAACTTAAAACATGGATTTCCGTCTAAGAAATTGGTCCTCACCCATTATGTTTGTATAGAAATACACAACAAATTGTATTTCCGTCTTCTGATTCAACTGTGATGCTTCTTATCTGAATCACAGATGAAAAGTTTTAAAAAACGAACTGTGTTCACTAATAG
>NW_011495033.1:10491448-10508497 GCF_000754665.1 Bison bison bison | reverse complement strand
TAGGTATTACTTATGAAAATCATTTGGAGTTTTAAATTTCATACTCTCAGACTGTCATAATATGCACAGCCATATGCATAGCTATAGAGTTTATGGGATAATATACTTTACATACGTTTGCATAAATATAGTTATATTTTAGAAGATGAAATACACAGACTGCCTAAAGAGCCTATTTGTTTCCAGATTATTCTGAGTTGCTTAATACGTCCAAAGCTAAGTAAAATTGTGAATGTCAAACGATTCGATGAATCGTCAAAAATACATTTAGGATGAGGCTTTAGTGTAACAAGCTTTTCTATCACCAGCACAAGAGAATGATAGAACTATGGATTCAGAATAAGAAAAAATACACACATACACACACACCTATGAGTCTAAATTCTGGGCCTCCCTGGAAATAGACAGAGAAAAGGGAATACTGAATGATAGCAGTTTTGAGTTCTAGGATTAATCCATGCAAAATACTGGTTGAACTCAATGAAGAGCTGGCCTGATGAAATCTTAGACAAAAGAATTAAGCCCTAAAAGTCTGTGTGATAATAAAATGTTCTCTCAGTGTGGATCAGCTATCATGACTACGCCTGCACCAAGAAAATGACTAAAAGAAATCCACTCATTTCTCTCTGAAAGACTACAAATTACCTTAAAAAAAAAAAAAAAGATCCAAAATCTCCTCCCCTCAAAAAAAAAAATTCACATACAATAAGACATAGTCCTTACTTGCTAAGAAGATAAAGAGGGAAGAAAACACACACATTTCTCATATATGTAGGTGTTCCATATACACTGGTTTCCTATTATGTTTAAGTCAGGAATTTAAGAAGGGAATTTAACAAGAATAGGGTATGTCTAGCCAGGAGTTTCCCTCGGTAAAGGGAAACTGGATAATACCTGGATACTGGTGAGTAAGACCTGAGCATGCTAAATAAGTTCCAACTACAGTTCCCCGCACCCGCCCCCCCCAAATTGGAACTCTTGCATGGAAGAGCAAGAAGAAGATAATATACCTTAGTGAAGCCTACCTAGCAAGAAGGATGATAAGAAAGGTCACAAAAATAAGAAATGGTTATTTCTTTTAAATGACTGTTTAGTCATGTGATGCCTTTCCTAACACTGAGAAGTGTATTAGAAAAAAAAAACACAGTCAAATTATACTGAAACACACAGTAATTAAACGTCAAACAAGTTCCAGTCCGGCAAAATGAATAAGCCAGAGAGTTATGCTGTGCGATATTGTACCTAAAGTCAGTAATATACTATATACTTAAAAATTTAAGAGGATAGATCTCATGTTAAATGTTCTTTCCACAATAAAATTTTTTTTAAATTTTAATATTAAAAAACATTAAGCAATACAAAGTATCTCAATAAATCTAAGCAAAAAGGCACCAAACATGTCCGCCACATGCTAATTGCCCAAGTGTGCTAAAACAAAAAGAGGGGGGTGTCTTCTCTCTTCTCAGAGGCTGCTCCACTTATCTGCCATGGCAGCTGCCTGTGTTTTGCCTACTTCTCTAAATAATCAAAACATGTACAAATGGGACATGGCCTTCAATCCAAGTGGCCTCTAGGGCATTTTCCTGAAAAAATACCCTGCTGTTGTCAGTCTGCAGACAGAGAGCCATGTTTCATCCAAACCCACAGAGGCTAAATCGCTAGTCAAAAACAAACTACAGGAATGGAATTCCACAAGATGACCCCATACACAACAAGAGACTGTAGTCTTGCTTTGAAAATACAGCGGAGAAAGATACTCTCAGGACTTGCTGGATAGGTCTGGTCTACTTCGAAGGAATGCCTGGCTAGGAATGGGAAGACCAAGTATCAGGAAAGAAAATGCAAAAAACTGGTTAAAGAATGTATGTAATTTTTTCCCTAAGAATTTTTGGTTTGTTAAGAGTACTGGAGTGGGTTGCCATTTTCTTCTCCAGGGAATCTGCCCGACCCAGGGATCAAACCCAGGTCACCCATATTATAGACAGACACTTTACCATCTGAGCCACCAGGAAAATCATTTAGAATTAGATATGTAAAATGTGTATATTCATATGCCTGTTCTATGTTCTCACTGAATAATTTTTAAAACATGCATAAAATACTGTAGTATATCTATAGTGTCAGAAGTGAATGCTTCCTGTAACCATTTACAAAATAAGCAACATAAAAGTTTATTAAAAAAAAAATTCTTCTAGGGGCACTACCACTAACATAAAACAGAGCACTCAGTGTGATTGCCCTAATTAATTCTTGATCAGTTGAGTTGACTATGTGGCTAGGAAGTGCTGGAAATATGACTAGTCTGTACTGAGACATGCTGGAAGCAGAGAATACACTCTAAATTCCAAAAAGTTAGTAAGAAGAATGGAAAATATCTGGTTAATAACTTTTTATTACATATTAATATAAAACTTTGGATACAATGGGTTAAATAAAATGTTAAAGTAATTTTATCTGAGCATTTCCTGGCAGGCCAGTGGTTAGAACTCCGCTCTCTCACTGCCAAAGGCCCAGGTTCAATCCCTGGTAGGGAAACTAAGATCCCACAAGCCATGCAGTGCGGTGCAACAACAACAACAACAACAACACATTATTATTTTATCTGTTTCTTATTAGATATGCCCGTAGAAAGTTTTAAATTATATATATGGCTTGCAATATATGTCCAATATATTTCTATTGGACAGTGCTGGTCTAGTGGTGAAAGTGAAAGTTAAAGTTGCTCAGCTGTGTCTGACTCTTTGCAACCCCATGCATGGACTACACAGTCCATGGAATTCTCCAGGCCAGAATACTGGAGTGGGTAGCCGTTCCCTTCTCCAGGGGATCTTCCCAACCCAGGGATCAAACCCAGGTCTCCCGCATGGCAGGCGGTTTCTTTACTACCTGAGCCACCAGGGAAAGTCTGGTAGTACTGATTCCCAACTGCAGATGTTCAACAGAATTATCAGAGAAGCTTTTTCAAAAAAGTGATACCCTGGACTCTAGTTTGAAATGAATCAGAATCTTGAGAGCCAGGAACCCAGTAGGTTTATTTTTTAAAATACTTAGCAGCTAATTCTGAGAATCACTAATCTAGAGGTTAGTGGACATAATCGTGTCCTTGAGTTTTACTGATCTTAGAGTGGAATGAACAGTGGTAGATAAGTCTCCTGTAATTGACTTCTGTAGAATTAGAAACAATAATCTTTATTGCCTGCTGTTGACAACAAGAATAGAAAATAACAAAAGTCCTGAGGTTAGGAAAAAAGTTGGAACTTGGCTCAAAAATAGCTAAAACTAAGATACTCAAGAATTCTTTTGTAAGGGTGGTAGGTCTATGAAATAATAAAGAACTTGGCTCTTGTATAAACCCTTGGAATTTCTCAAGTAATAGAAGTGCCTTCATTATTCATGAGCTCCTTGGATCACACCTGAGTTTATGTTAAGAGATGAGATAACTCAGGACAGGGTCTGCTCACTAGAAAAACCAACCATGTGACTAGAGGGTCAGCTGGACCTCTGGGGAGGGGACAGGAGCTGGAGGGTGAGTTTAATCAAGTGGCCAATGATTCAATCAATGGTGCCATTGTAATGAAATCCTGATAGAAACACTGAACCCTGAAGTTCAATGGAACTTCTTGGTTGGTGAACAGATTGATACGCTGGGAGGACTAGGTACCTGGACTGTACAGGGAAAGAAGGGGAAAACTCTTTTAGGACCCACCCAGACCTCACTCTATGTATCTCTTCATTGAGTTGGTCTGGATCTGTATCTTTTATAGTAAAACTGTGCTTATACCCACAGTACTTTGCTGAGTTCTGTAAGTTGTTCTAGTGAATTACTGAACTCAAAGGGGTCATGGGTACCCCCCAAATTTACAGCCAGTTGGTCAGAAGTGTGGGCAGCCGAGGAAACCCACTTGTGGCCACATTCTGAAGTAGGGGCAGTTTTGTGAAGATCTGAGCCCTTAACATGTGGCATCTAACGCCAGGTGGTAAATGTCAGAACTGAATGGCAGTATACCAACTGATGTCAGGATAAAGTCGTAACTGCAAATTGTTAACAGAAACATTTGTAAGAAAATGTAAGATCTTACAAAACTAAATTCAAGCAAATTTGTAATAAGTGAATAAACTATGTTCTTAAAATCGAATACAGTTTTCTGTAATTAAAAGCTGATAATTCATTTTATGGGCTTCCCTGGTGGCTCAGTGGTAAAGAATCCCATCTGGCAATGCAGGAAACACAGGTTCAATCCCTGGGATGGGAATATGCCCTGGAGAAGTAAATGGCCACCCACTCCAGTATTCTTGCCTGGGAAATCCCACAGACAGAGGAGCCCGGTGGGCTATAGTCCATGGGGTCACAAAAGGGTCAGACACAACTTAGCCACTAAACAACAGTAAATTTTATATTACTAAACTAACAAAAGGACTTTAGATCTAAAACAGCATTAAAACAATTCGGGCATTTTCTCTGGTTTTCACAAAGATTATTTTATCTTTCCTTCTATTTTTTTAAGTCTTTATTGAAGCAGTTACAATACTGCTTCTGTTGTTTAAGTTTATAATTCTGAATACACACAACCAAGGAAGACTTTAGAAAGCCAGCAAGACTACAGCGAGATTCGGTTCAGGTCTCCAGAAGAATGTGTGCCCCTTGGATGTTGGGAGGGACAGGTATACAAGTCTTGAAACCATATCAAGAATCATCATACCAGAGTCACACCCCTGAGAAGGAAAGGTGAATAAGATTTCTTAACAGTTCAGAAGCATTCCTCTCAATTTTCCAACTGACTTTCCCTCACCAAACTGGACACAGATCCTCAAATAAAGAAAGTAGGACAGGGAGAGCAATTCAGAGAGACAAGGGGAGCAATGAGGAGGGAAGGAGATCAGAAGCAGCACTGCAGCCAGACTACAAATCACTGCCCAAAGCAGGAAGAAAAAAGCCAGTGTCCTGAGAATTACAAAGGGTGGGAAGTATAGCGTGTAGTTCTCCACAATTATTCAAGGAAGGCAGGAGAAGAAAGAAGCCCGAGTGCTGAGCCCATGTGTGCCATGAGCACCTTGCCCGCTCGCTGAAGGACAGCCATTCGTTTCTGGAAAATGAGATTCTGAAATCCATGGAGGCGAAAATGTACCGAGAGATGCTTGCTAAATCAAGGATATATGCTTTTCTCTGCCAGCCATAAGGTATTTTCGAGGGAGAGGAGTGAAGGGACCTTCTGAGACAAAGAAGACAAGTACTTTTTTCTGAAGACGCTGCTGCTCGGCTGCTGACCTCTGCTGGATCAACACTGGCATTCAGTGGCCGCAAGTCTCCGTGCACACCTCTTTGTCTCTAGGAAGAGCTGCTATTGCTTTGGGTGAAGTGGCAATTCAGAACAGAACCATTTCTGTTGTCTGTAACTAAGGATCCCCAAAGACACGGTACTTTGTAATACAGACTGAAGAACCAAAGGCCATAAAGAAGAAATGGAGGGGATGCAGCTTAAGATTGGCTGTGGTTATTTATATTTCCTGTGGTATTACTGAGGAGAATGAAAATACGGAAGGGAGATGACTAGAGGTGGGGATGAAATTCCTAGGTTTTTCACTGCCTGGGAATACTTGAAAAAGAAATGAGATTATTAGAGAAAGTATTTCCATCTTAAAGCCAAAGCAATATTTTGGTATTATTGTTGGAACTGGAAACAAATTTCCATATGCACATTTTTTTTAAGGGCGTAAGAAGGTAAAATTAATGGAATTAACACGGCTTATATGAGTAATTTACTTGAATTTAAGTTTGCTTTCTGAAGTGTGATTTTTAAAAACTGAATTTCAACTGCTAAATTTACATGTGTGCTTTTGGAGAGATCATGAAACTGGTTCAGGTTCAACCCACAGCAAACATAAAGGGGAAAAAGGCATTCCACCCAAAATATTTTTACATCCTGTTGACTTAAACTGCTACAAATGTGATTTTCTGGCAAAACTCCAGAAAGTGAAATGCCAGTAAATTCTAACTTAAAAAAAGAAAGAACTATGCCTCCTCCATGACAGAACACAAGTAAAAATGAATGGACTCATCTTAACCTTGTATCTAAATTAGACCATACTGTCACTCTCCAGGTCAAAGATTAAAAAGTAAAAAAAAAAGAAATAGCTGCCAAGAGGCTCTTCTCTCATGGTTTAAATGTATTCATTGTCTGCTCTACATTTCTAGCTAAAAAAATAACCGTACAGAACGGTCACACACATTACCCCTCCCCCACCCCCAAACTCTCTGGATAGAGCTCTGGTTGGCTCCGGTGCACGCACCAGCTCAGACTCACCTATTTGGATGCGATGTGGGCAGCATGAACTGGAATTCCACCACGCAGGTGTTGTCCTTCAGCTGCCGGTGTTGTACGCTATTAAGTTCATAGGCGATATAAGCCCTTCGAACATACACCTGGTTAAAAAATAATCCTCAGTAAATACACTTGAAAAACAGAAACTCAGAGGTGGTTAGCCCAGGGAAAAGACAGTCCTGAAAAGAGATGTATGGTGCAGAAGATGGTCTCTGCTGACAGAAGTCCCAGTGCCGAACACATACATACATACTTTGCTGTAATTAATACGGCTGGAGTCTTACAACTATACCCATGACTATAAATGGAAAGGAAACCAGCCTGCCTCTGCTGGACACCTCTAGGTGTGCTGAAAGCCCTTTACACTGATCTAAACTCGAGAGAAACTTTGATCATTAGCAGAAGAGCATACAGAACCATGACTATTAATTCATTACACAGGATGATGTCAACAGAAGATAAAATCAAGGACTTCTCTGATGGTCTAGAGATTAAGAATCCGCTTTCTAATGCAGGGGACACGGGTTCGATCCCTGGTCCAGGAAGATCCCACGTGCCCCCAGGGCAACGGACCTCATGTGCCACAAATACTGAATCCACGTCCTCTGGAGCCTGCACGCTGCACCTAGAGAGATCAAGCACCACAACGAAGATCCCACGTGCCACAGTGAGGACCCGATGCAGCCAAATAAATAATTTTTTTGTAAAAAGAAGATGAAAGCAAACAGGGAGAAAAATAAGAGGTGCTGATTGTGGGCCACCTGAGGCGTGAAGATACAAAACAGAAACAACCGAGGTACAGTCTCACTCATTCACTATCTTGTATCTTTCTTCTGTTTTCCCACTGGTTCAAATCAATTTTACATTGCTCATATCGCCCAAATCCTCAGCAAAATCTGAAGGCATAATTTGACATATAATATCTCAAATACACTAACTTGACTCAAAGAAACAGCAACAGGCTGTTTCTCAGGAAAACCTGTCAGTTCAACCTCATGAACTTCACAGCCAATTTGCCATGCACACACGATGGAACATGGAATCCTATCATCATGTGAGGTATACACGGAGACTTTGCATTAAATAGCATAAAAGCACTGTAGAACACTTAGATGTTTTCCAATTTTGGTATTTACTGAGTAGGATTCATGACAGTCTCCCCACAGAATACAAATAAAAAGTAACCCAAAGGAGCACGCAGAAGACTGTAGCGGTGTCACATCACATAAAAATCATCTAAGACACTCCTCTTCCTCACCTCCAAAACACACCTCCTTGGCAAACTTTACAGCAGTATTTGGAGCCTGCAATTTTTGTGCTTAATGAGACAGTATGCTAGAGCGGACACAGCAAAGTCTGTGAGTCAGAATGAGCTGGGTTCAAATGCAAACTCTTCCACTTACTATCCATGTGAATACAGACAAGTCACTTAACCTCTCAGTCTTACTTTCTTCTACTTCATGAAGTATTTGGAGGATTAAATGAGAAAAATAAAGCACCTAAAGCACAGTTCATTAAACTTTCCTTCTCACGCTGAAATAGTTCATAAGTTCATAAGAACTGCTTGACAATTCAGAATATGACTAGAATCCATTCTACTTGGCCCAAATCACAAAATGGTACTGTTCTGATCAGCCACATATTTTTTTCACTTACTGTGTTACAGGGCATCCTCATCTCTATGAAATGGAAGGATTCAAGTACTTGGAAAGTAGAATTGAAAAATGCTGGTAGCTGTGACTGGAACCCAGAAACTGGTGATTAGATGAGTTGGCACACTTGAATAAAAGTAAGACCAAAGTCCAGCATTTGTCTCAGAGGAAAAAACTCTACTCTGGAGAACCAACATTAAGACCAAAGAAGGACTGATAACAATAGCCAAGCAGGCAAAAGAAGTCGGCCAGAAGCTGAGAAAAAGGTGACGTCATGTTACTATGAGAACCCACCTCCAGAGCTGCCATCCTCACGACCTGGTTGCTGTGATAGAAGAAGTTTGGTAGGACGTCAAAAATCGACGTTTCGGACAAGATGAGTTTCTGGAAGGTACAAAGACAAGCTTCAACCATTACATCCATAAGAGAACAATTCCAATGGACAATATTTAGCATTAGAAGCATTAGTGAAACTTTAAGCATTTTGTCTGCAAACTTATAAACTTATCTTCTCTTTGCATGAACTTACCTTCTCTCTGCCTTGGCTTCCTCAGATACAAAATGGAGAAAATAATAATACCTATCCTCAAGGGCTGTCGTGGGTGTTAGACAGTACATGTAAAATTCTTAGACATGCATTAACAGTGCATTAATTTTAATGCTATTAAATGTTTATGGCTATTATTATCCTTTCTGACATATAGCCGAACTTAACGTTTAATATATTGTCTCAGTACAATATATGGTAAACCATAGATTTGAACTCTCTATTTCAACCATGAACCAAATAAACAAAAATATCCTTCCCCCCACTCTGTCCCCACTTCCTTAGTTTCCCCAGAAAGAAATCTAAGAGAAAGCTGGAAGATTCCCTTGGCTAGGTATGATAATATTATCATTATTTCCAAGTAGAAAAATACAAAGTCATTCCTGACAAAATGATGTTTAAAAAACAACAGTCAAGGTTCTTTGAATTAGCAGTAAAATTAGCCAATATTATTTTATACACTGGCTCTGTACAAAGCTTAACAGTAAGTATTAAAATAAAACTGCATGATTATTTAAGTAGCTTTTCCCTGTTTAACCTATTTATACCTCGGATTCAAATATCAGAAATCAACCAGTACTACCACTTCATTGTGTCCTAGAACACTTTCTAGATACAAGCACAAGAGGTGAAGACCTCAACAGGACACGTCCATCAAGGCCAGCCTATGCAACTTTTAAGCTAAGCCACAATTCTAACAGCATTTTTATGGGGAGGAAAAAAAGTACAAATCGTCTTATAAAGTCGAGGGATGAAACTTTATTACACAGAAAATCATAATTGACTGAAACTGATTACTTAATTAAACTATGCTTGGGAATAAAGAGGACAGCAGTGCAGAGGGGTAGAAATGGGCTGTGATGCATGAATACCTGCAGGTTCTCGATGCAGAACTGATGTCCATACATGTCAATGGCGGATAGGAAGATAGACTCGACTTGGTTGTGGCGAAGCTCATAGGATGGCAAATGGGAAGCAATAAGAACCTAGAGTGACAGCAAAGTGAGAGGTGTTAAGTTCCTGAGGGAGTGATTATTCTAGGCTCCCATTAGGCAGCTCTGATACAAAAGCAATAAATATAAATCTGGATGTGCAGGCATCAAAGATAAAACAGAGACTAAGTACCACAACTTGTGGGTCCTGTAACAGAAAGCCAGGGCCACCAAGTACTGTGTCTCAGCTGACTCCTGCCATGATTTGTGCGGTGAGCGATCTCCAGTGGGGGGCCGGGGAGGGAAGGGAGAGCAAACCACCACCATCAAGCTCCATCAGTGCAGCTGGTCTACCCTTGTGAAGCCGCTGGTGCTGGGGACTACATGACTAGCTGGTAATTGGGAATCAGGTCTGGCAGGGAGCAGCTGTGGGGAAGGTGGACGCTGCAGAGCTAGCCTCTTGTAACTCTAAAGGGGAAAGACAGACTAGGAAAAGCTGCTCCGACAGCCCCAGGTACTCGGTAGAGGAGAAGGCGTCAGAATGTGACACCCATGCGTGTGAGGGGCAGAGAGAAAGAAAGCAGTGTGGCAGACAAAGAGGGACATGGTGGGACCTGAATACCCTCAGCAGGTCGCTCAGAGGTTCAATAACTTTGAGTAATTCAGTGACATGGATACAATTGTAGAGAAAGCAGAAGGTCACTGAACAGCTTCAAATGCAGCTTCCTTGTCGATGCCTGCGCACTGGAACACAAAACACAAAGGGAGTGCCAAACCCTGGCTTCCCTGCTGAAGCCTTCTGGAGTGGAAATGCAGACCATAGGGTGAAAGTAACTGCACTGCTCTGGGGTTGCGCTGACTGCCAGCACCGAAGAGTCATTTCATCATCTTTTGCTCTCCACACTTGATGTTTTGCTGGACACTTAGAAGTTTCACCTGCTTCTAAGCCCCCTTTGTTAAGTAAGAAATATCAAACCTATTGTCTTCCTTCAGGTTCCTTTCCTCCACCTGACTTAACAGGGAATGGTAACAGGACTTTCTGATGGGGGCGGGCTCCTATTTTAAAGAAATTTGAGGTTAATCTTTTCCATTCTCTTTAAAAAAACATACAACACATGAGAACATTTGCTCTGAAGGCAATGAGACATATGTGAGAAATTGCATGACCTTTGGAAGGTGCTGGGGAAGAGCTCATGGAACCGACTGTCCAACCTGTGAAGACCATTCCTCACTCCGGATAACCAACTCAGTCCTTACCTGGCGTGCTCGGAGTGCCACCTTCGCGTTGGTGGTCTTGCTGAGTTGAGTTAGCTCCGTGAGGATATTCAGCAGCTCATCAGTGAGGGTGGGGTCCCGGCCACACAGCTGATCCTAATTGTTAATGCGACAAAGAACATGCATATTCATGTTAAAAACAACTAAACCCAGAACTCTGCTCAATGCTATGTGGCAGCCTGGATGGGAGAGGGGTTTGGGGGAGAATGGATCCTTGTATATGTGTGGCCGAGTCCCTTCCCTGTTCACCTGAAATTATCACAACATTGTTAAATTGGCTGTTCTGCTGCTGCTAAGTCGCTTCAGCTGTGTTTGACTCTTTGCAACCCTCATGGACTGTAGCCCACCAGGCTCCTCTGTCCATGGGATTCTCCAGGCAAGGATACTGTAATGGGTTGCCATTCCCTCCTCCAGGGGATCTTCTCCCTTCTCCAGGGTTCGAACCCACGTCTCTTATGTCTCCTGTATTGGCAGGTAGGTTCTTTACCTCTAGCGCCACCAGGGAAGCCCTAAATTGGCTATACCACAGTACAAAATAAGAAGCTTAAAAAAAAGAACTGAGGTGGTGAGAACTTTGAATTGGGACAAGGAAATAGAAACAAAGTAAAGAGAGCTGGATTCCTAAGATGCAAACATCCTGTTACCTTTATCCTAAAGAGTGCGGAAAAGAGATCCCAGAGGAAGCTGCTGCCAAGGAGAAGCCCAAGGCCCTCGGCCAATCAGGCTCAAAATTCCTAATGCATTTCTTTATGAACCAACGCTATACTTTAAACATGCAGAAGAAGTCATCAGAGACCATTAAAAAGGGACAAGGGATCCTGGGTAAAAAAAAAATAACAGATGATATCTCAAAGTTTTAAGAGGTTTTAAATAATATAAGGCCAGAAAGCTGTCTTGGTCCTTCTTCCACTTTTGGAAAGAAGGAAGAATAAGGCAAAAGGAACCACTCCTGGTGGTTTCATTTCATAAACCAAATGTCCAGCATCCCAGGAGGGCACAGAACAGAAACATAAGCACAAGTTATTCATTTAGAAACACACGCTGACAATTCTATATCCCAAATCATGTATCCTCCTGCTGTACAAAGAACCATTCCATGATACCTAAACATGGTGAATCCTTAGAGGCATTAGAGGGGAAAACCAAACTCCTACTATGTGATCCATGGTGTAATTCAGGACTGGGTCCTTAGTCTCCGAAAAATTAAAAAATTTTAAGAAAAAAAAATCTCTATCATATTTTGAGAAAACATTTCTTCTCCAGCGCAATATCAGTTTATTCCCTAAATTCACCCATTATCCATGTAATTTTCATCTAAACTGAAAAAAAAACCCTGCAGATGCAGTTTTTATAAATGCCTATCATTCTTGAAATTTACAGAGTGATCAGTAACAGTAGTTCTGAATACCACATCACATAGTTCCCTCTACTTGGAGTTTGAAATAATTGTTAGTCTTTTTTTTTAATAGTCTCTCTCATCTCACTATCAAACAGGACATGAAAGACAGCCAGATCCTAAATGGCTTCTTGTTGCTGCCTTTTAATCTTCTTGTTGCTGCCCTTTCTCGATTACTGCCTTTTTCTTAAGGAATCTCCACTTCATCTTAAACCTTCCCCATCTCAGGGGCCCTCCTTATAGTCCTTCACCACAGCAGCACAGGCGCAAGTGTGGGGCTCTGGGGCAGACACACACTTCCCCAAGCACTGTTTCTACAGTCCCTATCACCTTCCACGTCACAGGATAAACAGTTTTGGAGTACTCAGCGTTAGAATGCTGGAAAGACAGTCTCTCAAACATTTTAAAGCAGGAAATATTTTCTGGTTCCCCAATCCACGACCAGAGGTCTGCTCCAGAGTAGTAAACCACGTGATGGTATTTACAGTTAAGGAAGTACAAGTACTGTTTTCACCCATGCCAACAAAGGTTGTCTAGTCAAAGCTATGGTTTTTCCAGTAGTCATGCATGGATGTGAGAGTTGGACTATAAAGAAAGCTGAGCGCCAAAGAATTAATGCTTTTGAACTGTGGTGCTGGAGAAGACTCTTGAGAGTCCCTTGGACTGCAAGGAGATCCAACCAGTCCATCAAGGAGATCAGTCCTGGGTGTTCATTGGAGGGACTGATGCTGAAGCTGAAACTCCAATACTTTGGCCACCTGATATGAAGAACTGACTCATTGGAGAAGACCCTGAAGCTGGGAAAAATCTAAGGCAGGAGGAGAAAGGAACGATAGAGGATGAGATGGTTGTATGACATCACTGACTCAATGGACATGACTTTGAGTAAGCTCCAGGAGTTGGTGATGGACAGGGAAGCCTGGCGTGTTGCAGTCCGTGGGGTCACAAAGAGTGGGACACGACTGAGCAACTAAACTGAATTGATTCACTCATCTGAGTGGAAGAAGAAAGTGACTGTAAATTCCAGGCTTGGTTGAGCATATGGTCACAGACTGAAGGACCTGTTCTTCCTATCCCAGGGCACAAAAGAAACAGCAGGGAGAAAATATAATGAAGTCTCATCTTTTACTGAGAACTCAGGAGCAAAACAGAATTTCAAGGGAATATACAAAATCACCAGCAATTGAACCCCCCCTGGCAGCCCAATGGTTAGGACTCCACGCTTTCATTGCTGAGGGCCCAGATTTGATTCCTGGCTTCCCTGGTGGCTCAGAGGGTAAAGCGGCTGCCCACAGTGTGGGAGACCCAGGTTCGATCCCTGGGTCAGGAAGATCCTCTGGAGAAATAAATGGCAACCCACTCCAGTATTCTTGCCTGGAAAGTCCCATGAATGGAGAAGCCTGGTAGGCTACAGTCCATGGGGTTGCAAAGAGTCTGACACGACTGAGCGACTTCACTTTCTTTTCTTTTCTGGGGAACTAGGATCCTGCAAGCTGCAGAGCAAGGCCAAGAAACAAACAAAATAAATAAAATCACCAGCAACAAGACCATAACAAAACAGAAGGAAAGAAGAGGTAACAGTGGGTAGGGAAAACAAGATAAGCTTTTCCTACCTAAATCCCCCTTTACCTAAGAAAGAGAATCCTTTCTGAGGTACTTACTCCAGTCTTCAGAACTACCCTCTGAAAGATCCCAAAACCTAAGCAATGTCCTGGGTAACAGACTCAGCTATCCACCAGGGAAGCCCACTCTGCAAAAAGCCAGGCTAAACTCTCAATACAACAAAAACAAACACAAGCCAACAATAAAAGTCAGCACAACAAAACAGAAACACCAGCCACCTCCTCAACCTATATAGGATTTGATATGGACTGGTTTCCCTCGAAAGGAAATCCAGGTTTGCCTTTCCAGATTACATTAAAATAATCAAATAAAAATGGAGTTACCAGCTTGTCTAACTACAGATCACATTCTAACTAAAGCACACACACACAAAACTACTTAAAAGTAAAGCCTTTTCATTTCTTCTTTCTAGTATGAGAGAGAGGGGGTGACAAAGTGGGTAGAGAAGCTTGCTTCCTGTAAGAAAAGTGAACTATGGAGGTTAGAAAAAAATAATAGGGAAGTAATTATTCATTCACGATCACCACTGACAATCTTCCTGGGCTCCCAGTGATAAAGTGCAGAAACCAGACCTTTCTGGAATATGAAATACCAAACACAGTATGAATAAACCACTACTTCCAATAATTTATCATGCCTTGACGCCTATATCCTCTACTTTTCTGTATGTTCATTTTATTCATTTTTGAGAGTTTGATATTGAAACTCCAACTGAAAAGCTTATTTATCTACTTAAAAAAAATTGTAATATATAGCAGAACTATATGTGACTTTGTTCTGTATATTCCAAGTCTCTTAATGTGTTATACTTTCATAATTTAAAAAGTAAAAGAGAAAAAAAAATTTTTTTAATTATCTTGACTTGAAAATTTTGCATTTGTATATTATTTTCTCCATTGTCATCACTAGAACTTAGGAAAAGATTGGCAATAGAAAATTGTCTTGTAGAGTAATACTCTCAATCCTCTCCTGTCCTTAGCCTCAACACAGAGTTCAGGTCCTGAAAGAAACCATGAAGGATGGAAGATGATTCTGTTATCAGAACCACCCGTCCTAAGATGTAAACCTCCAAGAGGAAGTTTACGGGCCTCTGGTCTAGACACAGATGTCCTTTGGGCCACCGGACAGCCCAGCATCCCCGTCTGACTCCGCGGAACATCCTGTAGCAGTTAACACTAAAGGGTGATGGTGCCAGCGTGTGTTTCCTCAACGCAGAGAGGCAGGTTCATTTAACGAGCCTATCTCCTGGTTTGGGGCTTACCTGCATAAATCTGTAAGCCAGGATGAAAATTATTTAGTAATGGCTAAGGTTGATAGCACACACTTATTTCTTGTTTTCATTCTTAACCTGGGTGGTAGCTAATTGCAAGGAATAGCTCAGATTTGCAGAAATATAACAAGCATGCTTAAATGTCAAAACTTCTGCCAAAGTTATGCAGCTGACTTCCAGGAGAGCCCCATATAGCCAACTTGATCCTCACATCCTAAAATCTGAAGGCAATTCAAAATGAGAAGAATGTGATGTAATGGGTAATGTTCTCGACACATTAACTACTGTCCAGCTGGGTGAGGCACCAATCCCCAAACCAAAAATGGACTGGCAACTTCGTACGGTCACAGCTAGATGTTTTTTAAATTCGTTAATTGGAGGGAAACTGCTTTACAATGTTGCTTTGGTTTCTGCCGTATAATAACATAATTCAGTCCTAATTATACATATATCCCCTCCCTCTTGAGTCTCCCTCCCCTCCTCCATGCTAACCCCTCTAGGTCATCACAGAGCACCAGGCTGGGGTCCCTGTGCCATTCAGCAACTTCTCACCAGCTCATAAAAGCTGTGGGGCAGGTTTAACAAGAAATGTTAATATCACCCTTATTCAGGAAACCTGAGTTTACTGAGAAAGAATTTTCTCCTTTATCATATATTGGATAAAATTATTT
The DNA here is from genome assembly GCF_000754665.1 of Bison bison bison. Lineage (NCBI taxonomy): Eukaryota > Metazoa > Chordata > Mammalia > Artiodactyla > Bovidae > Bison > Bison bison. Next base: position 10,492,811 of record NW_011495033.1, on the reverse strand, counting down.
GCAGTTATGTTGAGAGAAGGATAGAAGGGTGTTTAAACGCTCTGGGTTTCCCTGGTGGCTCAGTCAGTAGAGAATCCGCCTGCAGTGCAGGAGATCTGGGTTTGACCCCTTGGTTGGGAAGATGCCTTGGAAGAGCGCATGGCAACCCACTCCAGTATTCTTACCTGGAGAATCCCTGTGGACCGAGGAGCCTGGTGGGCTGTAGTCCTTGGGGTCGCCAAGAGTCAGATATGACTGAGTGATTAAGCGCAGCACAGTCTAAACAAAATCAGAGGCTCCCAGGCACGCCACTACTCCTAGCAAAGCATGGGCCATAACACGTTAATGAGGACCACATCAGAAATAAGGCAAGTAGTGAGGGAAGACTACTCAGAATCAAGGTGGGTACAAGACACATACTCTTTCGTCTAGAGCTGTGAAGAGGTTGATCCTTTCCATCAGCACAAAATTTGGCTAAAGAGTCCTTCAAACATCTCTGAGCAAACATTAACAATTTCCTAAGCGTTTTCCTATAAAATTAAGAAACAAGAGCTTTCAAAAAATAAACTTCCTTTGTTTTCAATGTGGCACCATGTTCCTTCACATGGAGAAAACTGGACAAAACTAGCGTTTTACTCAGTATTTTGCTCTCCAGATACAGTGAAAGATTGGATGAAATCTGCTAGTGAGACTATGAGGCAAGTGATGCCACCACCTGGAAGGCAGGGTGGCTTCCTCGGAGCAGCCCACATTCTGCAACACTGATTCACAAGGCTCAATCTTCTTGATTCCCACCCTCTAGGTTCAAAAGTCCCAGACATCACTGTCTAGTTCAGCAAAGCACACCATCGACAGTCCTACTTCTAGAAAGCAGAGATGGGAATGCTGGGCACATAACCATCAATCAGGAAGCCAAGGTAAGCAAAGAAAGGGGGAGCCAGCAGAGAATGCAAGCTGGGGGAATGGAACGCTGCCATAGCCAGGTGATAGCCATTAGAGAGAGTAACCCAAACAGCTGAAATGGCTTTTACCAGCCACCCCCACTAATGCAGATGTGAGGTGGGGGACTGGACACCCCCCACCGCCCCCGGAAGAAGGCAGATCGGAGAGCAGTCCTGTCCCAGCCTTCATCCCTGCTCCCCAAGTCACTGCTAGCCGATCCTTAGCTCAGTCACAGCAATTAACTTCTTGTTTTCCAAATCTCTGGGACGAGGTCAAAATAACTGATATTTCAAAAGCAATTTAATGATACAAAAGCCTACAGATGTTTACCAAGTTTTCTTTTGTTGTTGTTTTTTTTTTTTTAAAGACAAATGTGAAATGCCAAAAGAAAGAAAAGGAAGAATCCATCTTTCTGGTTCACATCTTCAACCTTCCTCCTCCT
>NW_011495033.1:10483889-10491203 GCF_000754665.1 Bison bison bison | reverse complement strand
GAGCCCCGAACAGCTGCCATTTTCTCTCTCCATCACACCAGCGTGATTACTTGAGAAATGAACAGCCCCGGCTCAAAGCTACTCCAGAATTCTCTGAGGAAATATGGCTCCGTGTTCCAATAATGAGATTCTTAAGGCAAGCGTTACTTACAATCACTCCGCAAAAGGAGCGAGCCGAGCCCCTATATCTTACAAATTAGAATTTAAGAAACCCAGCGACAGTCTTGGACAATCATTACTCTTCTGCTGCTCCAAGGTTTCTGGGCTTTGGTCTATTTTTAGTGCAGAAAAACTGTTAAGTCCTTAAAAAGGTAATCATAATAACATGAAAACTCACTATAATTAGCTTTCTAAAATGGCAAATTCTACCCCATTTTTAGGTCCAAACTGACAGATTCTTCCACATCCTCATCATTGCCCTTTCCTGCCAGAAAAGTCTTGGCTTTAACCAAATGAGAATTAGCAATCCCTTTCATTAAAATTTAAGGGAAAAATCTAATTAGTCAGAGGTTTCTTCCCTCTTCCAATTGAGAGAAAGAAAACCAGCAGGTTGCCAAAGGTAATATCTTCTTTGCTGAAACCTATCACTTGGAGAAGTTGAAATATTACATTGTGCTGATATTTTTTTTTTTCCTTTCAAATGCATCTGCTGGTTTCCTCACCGTCTAAGCCATTCTAGGGTAGCAAAGGTAATGAACTCTCCCTATGATTACATATTTTTTAAAGTGGCTATTTCTAAGAAATGTTATATCCTCCAGAGTTAGCCACCTAGGCAGATAACTGAGAGAGTAGCACTGTTGTTAACCAGAGATGTGAAGCAGATAGTTTCCCTTCACTCTGAACCATGCAATAAAATATAGCAGAAGATGTGTAGTTTTTTTCCCTCCAAGAAGAAAGGATGGAATTAAGGTACCAAGAATGCCAATCCCACAAAAAGGCAAGAAAGAAAACCAAAGGAGCAAAAAGGTAATATAGTCTCCCCAAAACACAAACATGTAGCAGCGAGGCAATTAATTGTTCACGGAGTACGAAATTGTTCGTGGGATGGGACTGGTGGGGGTAGGTTTTGAAGACCAGTCCTACTGTCCTGATTCCTACCTAGAATGAGCGAGAAAAACCAATGAGTGGAGAGCTTACAAATCATCTTTAAAAATCCTCAAGGCCACAGAAATTCTACCCACTGGTCAAATGTACATCAGTCCCACTCATGTTTACTAGTCTCCCTTCTCATTGCCTCTTTCTACTAATTCTCAAATTACTGAGTTATGGGGCAAAAGCATGTATCTACTACCAATCCAATAATTGAGCTTCAGTTCAGTTCAGTTCAGTCGCTCAGTCGTGTCCGACTCTCTGTGACCCCATGAATCGCAGCACGCCAGGCCTCCCTGTCCATCACCAACTCCCGGAGTTCACTCAGACTCATGTCCATCGAGTCGGTGATGCCAGCCATCTCATCCTCTGTCGTTCCCTTCTCCTCCTGCCCCCAATCCCTCCCAGTACCAGAGTCTTTTCCAATGAGTCAATGCTTAGATGTCCATATAAATAAGACAGAAAGGGATCAAAGAAGATGAGGAATAAACTTAAGTGTGTTTTGAGTCCGGAAGGAACAGTACTAGACTTCTAACAGTTACTTTTTGTTATTAAGTTTTGGATATGAGAGCCATTGCTGACATTCATAGAACAAACAAAAGTTATAATGGGACTGTACATTGGCTACATAGGACTTCCCTGGTGTCTCAGTGGTAAAGAATCTGCCTGCCAATGGAGAAGACACAGGTTTGATCCCAGAGTCAGGAAGATCCCCTGGAGAAGGAAATGGTAACCCACTCTGGTATTCTTGCCTGGGAAATCCCATGGACAGAAGAGCCTGGTGGGCTACAATCCCTGAGGTCACAAAAGGGTCAGACACAACTTGGCAACTAAACAACAACAATGCTGGCTAGATAAGACTCCATTATAAAGCTACTGTCGTGAGTGACAACAGGAATGGGGAAACATGAGGCAACTGCGAGTAGAGCCACGGGCTTTGAGTTCTTGTGTAAGATGATATGAATAAGCCTCTTCAATAAACGGTGCTAGGAGAACTGGACAGCTACCTGTAAAAGAATGAAATTAGAACAGTTCTTAACATCATACACAAAGATAAACTCAAGATGGATTAAAGACCTAAATGGAAGATCAGAAACTTTAAAACTCTTAGAGGAAAACATAGGCAGAACACCCGATGACATAAATCAAAGCAAGATCCTCTGTGACCCACCTCCTAGAATAACGGAAATAAAAATAAAAGTAAACAAGTGGGACCTGATTAAAAGCTTTTACACAGCAAAGGAAACGATAAGCAATGTGAAAAGACAACCCTCAGAATGGGAGGAAAAAATAGCAAATGAAACAACTGACAAAGGATTAATTTCCAAAATATCCAAACAGCTCATACAACTCAATACCAGAAAAACAAACAACCCAATCAAAAAGTGGGGAAAAGACCTAAACAGACATTTCTCCAAAGAAGACATACAGATGGTCAACAAACACATAAAAAGATGCTCAACATCAGTCATTATTAGAGAAATGCAAATCAAAACTACAATGAGATATCACCTCACACCAGTCAGAATGGCCATCATCAACAAGTCTACAAACAATAAATGCTGGAGAGGGTGTGGAGAAAAGGGAACGCTCTTGCATTGTTGGTGGCAATGTAAATTGATACAGCCACTATGGAAGATGGTATGGAGATTCTTTAAAAAACCACCATATGACCCAGCAATCCCACTCCTAGGCATATCCCCTGAGGAAACCAAAACTGAAAAAGACACATGTATTCCACTGTTCACTGCGGCACTATTTACAATAGCTAGAACATGGAAGCAACCTAGATGCCCATAGACAGACGAATGGATAAAGTTGTGGTACATGTGTACAATGTAATGTTACTCAGCCATAAAAAGGGATGCATTTGAGTCAGTTCTAATGAGGTGGATGAACCTAGAGCCTATCATACAGAGTGAAGTAAGGCAGAAAGAGAAATACCATATTCTAACACATATATACAGAATCTAGAAAAATGGTACTGAAGAATTTATTTACAAGGCAGCAATGGAGAATGAGACATAGAGAATAGACGTGGACATGGGGAGAGGGGAGGAGAGGGTGAGGTGTATGGAAAGAGTAACACGGAAACATATTATCATATGTAAAATAGATAGCCAATGGGAATTTGCTATATGGCTCAGGAAACCCAAACAGGGGCTCTGCATCAACCTAGAGGGGTGGGGTAGGGAGATGGGAGGGAGGTTCAAAAGGGAGGGGATATATGTATACCTATGACTGATTCATGTTGAGGTTTGACAGAAAACAGCAAAATTCTGTAAAGCAATTATCCTTCAATTAAAAAAATAAATTCATTTTTTAAAATGATATGAATAATTGGCAGAACAATTCTTTCCCAACTGAAGCAAGTTCCTTCAGGTCAAGGGCAAAGACGGGCGTGAGAAACTATTAACCCACAACCCGAGCCCCGCTCATCCCAGAATCACACGAGACAGGAGCTTTCCCTCTGACCAGAGCCATCACAGGGAGAAACACTTTTTCGTCTCGTCAGCCATCCTTACAGGTTCTGAAAAGTGGTACTCACGATAAGCATGGTGACCAGAAGATTCTTCCTGGTGACCTGAGCGTGAGAGAAGATGTAGTTCAGCACAGTGTTCATATCACTCTTGTTCTCCTCCCGGAGGGCGAACACGCACTTGTCATAGTGGCCTACGAGCAGCAAAAAGAACCGGTCACCACCATGTACGCACGTTCACATTTACATGCTATTTAGAAAATTAGTAAGCAGTGAGAAGAAACAGCTTGAGAATTTTCTTAGGTAGATTTCTACAGAATTGGCAGTGTGGTTTATTAAGAACAACTCTGGGCTAGGAGTCAGGTAATCTGGTATAAAAGCCCTGGGCTCAAAGCTTAGCTCTGTTACCAAATGGTGATGCGCTCCTGGGCAAATCACTTTACTTCTCTAAGTCTTATTTTCATTTAAAAATTTTGACAGGTGGGGAAGGGTGTGTCTTAGGGCCTGAGAGTCCACCCCCGACCCTTACTCTAAACTCTCTTATTTAGCTTCTTGCAATGGTTTCCTTGGGCTTCCCGCAATGGTTTCCTTGGGCTTCCCAGGTGGCACTAGTGGTAAAGAATCCACCTGCCAATGCAGGAGACCCCAAGAGACATGGGTTTGATCCCTGGGTTGGGAAGATCCTCTGGAGTAGGAAATGGCTACCCACTCCAGTATTCTTGCCTGGAGAACGCCCTGGACACAGGACCCTGCTAGGCTACATCCACGGGGCTGCAAAGAGTTGGACGAGACTGAGCACACAACCTGAGCAACGTGGTTTCCTTAGAAGAGAGGGTTCAGCTACTTAAAAAGAGATGTCAACACCATTAAACCCCAGCTAGAGATTCTGGTTCCATGTTCCACTCACCAAAACTGTTTCACCTCAACTAGAAGGCGTGGTTTTAGTTCAAAACTAAAACACCCAAACTTATCAATATCCACAAGAAGGATGGCTGCTTCCTCTGGAATCAACATTTTCTCTTCTAAGTCCACAGAATAGTTAAGCAATGCCTAGGAATTCCAAATCCAAACTAAGACACAGATCAGGAAGAACCCTGCATGAAGGTAAAAGGTCTGTAGAGAGATACAGTTATGCGTATTTTCATTGGCCTTTCACAAGGCCACCAGAGGCAGGTTAGTTCTCACGGGCAGGGCTGTGTTTTGCAACAGAAGCGTAAGCTCAGGTATACCGTAGTGACTTCTACCACGGAATATAAGTAATATTCAGTTCTTTAGAAAACAGCTTACCTCAGAATTAAATTTACAAGTAAAGGAGAATGAGCATCCGAATAGTCTAAAGGGTCAGAATTTTTATGAAATCATGAAAATACTAAAGGATTATCACCTAGTTCAGACTGCATGTTAAGTTACAAACCACAACAGTGGCATTCAAACTGCACTGCCAGGTATTCCTAGAACATCAAGTACAATCAACGAAGGCAACTCTGCTTTTATCTGCTTGGTTTTTTTTTAAGATTATTCTGATTTGGACCATTTTTAAAGTCTTTATTGAATCTGTTACAATATTGCTTCTATTTAATGTTTTGGTGTTTTTGGACAGGAGGTAAGTAGAATCTTAGCTCCCTGACCCGGGATCAAACCCACACGCTCTGCATTGAAAAGCAAAGTCTTAACTGCTGGACCACAAGGGAAGTCCCTTATCTGTTTTAAATATTAGTGACTGACATAAGATTTTTTTCAAAATCAACCTAAATATATTTGAAAAACAGTGAACTTCAGTATTTAGAGAGCTGCCAATTTCATAAAATATCCATTTGGGACAAAATGGAAGCTGTTGGTTATCCTATATAAATTCATATTTCTCCCTAAAGTGACAACAGAAATATATCTTGGTAATGGAAATTACTAGGGCCAGGGGAAATATGAAGAACATTTACCCAGGGGAGAGGCAGCAGAGACACTAAGCAGAAAGAAAGCAATGATGCCAAGTACCTCTTTCAAAAAAACTTTTTACTGCGACACATACATTCAGAAGAATAAACGCCCAAGTAACTACCATCTATCAGAACATTTTTAGTATCTTTGAAGGATCCTATGTGCTCCTCCTCAAAAATAACCACTAAACTGAATGTTATGTTAATCGTTCTTTTGCTCTTTACATTTATCACAAATGTGTGTGTGTACATATATATATGTATCCATGAATGTATATATTCACTTTTCCTGTTTTCAACTTGGTAACAATGGAATGTTTGGATCCTTCTGTAACTTGTTTCTTTCCCCGACCATTATGTTTTGGATGCATCTTGGTTCCATTTTCACTGCTGTAGACTAATCCATTGTAGAAATATACTAGAATTCAACTATCTATTCAACTTGTGTATATTTGGGTTGTTTCCAGTCTTGTTTGCTATTAATGAATAATGATGCCACCAACAGTCCTGAATATGTCTCCTTAATAAACATGTGTAACAGTTTCTCTAGAGCATGTCATCTAAGAGTGAAATTGGTAGGTTGAAGAATATAAATAAGTTCAATTCCATCAGGTACTGATGAACTGGTTTCCAAAGTGGTTGTAACAATTTGCACTTCTACTTATACAAGTGGTGGAAGATGATGTGAATTTTAAATTTTTGCCAATCTTATTGTGGTTTTGGTTCATAGCTCTCTAATTAGTAAGATCGAACATCTTTTCATTGATCATTTGGGTGTGATCATTTGTGCTTCCTCTTCTCCAAATTATCTTTTTTTTATCTTTTGCCCATTTTTCTATTAGGTCATCTTTCACTTATTGACTCAAGGCAGTGCTCTACAGATTCTAATCCTTTCTCAGTTGTTACGATTTATAAATATCTTCCTCCACTTTATGGCTTGTATTTTCAAAGTCTTTTTATGGGATCTTTTCATGAACAGAATTTCTTAAGTGATGTCAACTTATTTATCCTTTTCCTTTATAGTTTGTTCCTGCTGGTTTTACATGACAAAATCTTCTTGGTCTTGAGGTCATAAGGATATTCTCCTAAAAATTAAGTAGTTTTGCCCCTTTAGTATGTGTTTAAGTTTTAAATTAATCTGGAATCGATTTTTGTGCATCTTGTCTAGGCTAGGGATCTTTTTTTTTGGAGGGGTGGTGGCAAATGAATAATCCATTACCCAGTAGCAAACTGTCCTTTCCCCATGACTTACAACACATGCCCTGTTGTAGTTTTTCATGTATCTGCCTCTGGGTTAACAGAGCCAATGTCCCATTGTTCTATTAATCTGCCCTAACACCAATATCACAATCTCTTCATTAATATGGCTTTATCTCAAATCTTGATATTTAACTGGACAAATACCTCCATAGTGTATTTCTTTAGAAGAATCTTGGTTACCTTTCATGTGAATTATAGAACTAGCCCGACAAATTCCATAGAAATACACTAGTAAGATATTTATTGCAAAGTCAATAAATCTACATATGAACTCCGAGAGAATCAACACTTTGCAAATATATATATTCCAATCCAAGGCCATGATATTTATCTAGATCTTTATTATTTCTACTGATTACAACTTTCTCCAAAAAAGGTTGCAAATTTTTTTGTTAGACTTATTCCTCAGAATTTCATATTTTGGGTTGCTATTTCAAATGGAATACTTTTCTAAACTGTTCTACTATAAAATTTTAATTTTGTATATTGACTTTTTAAATTTAATTAATTAATTAATTAATTTTGGCTGTGCTGGGTCTTTGCTGTGGTGCA
>NW_011495033.1:10483475-10483789 GCF_000754665.1 Bison bison bison | reverse complement strand
TGTGGTCATGTATGGATGTCAGAGTTGGACTGTGAAGAAGGCTGAGCGCCGAAGAATTGATGCTTTAGAACTGTGGTGTTGGTAGAAGACTCTTGAGAGTCCGTTGGATTGCAAGGAGATCCAACCAGTCCATTCTGAAGATCAGCCCTGGGATTTCTTTGGAAGGAATGATGCTAAAGCTGAAACTCCAGTACTTTGGCCACCTCATGTGAAGAGATGACTCATTAGAAAAGACTCTGATGCTGGGAGGGATTGGGGGCAGGAGGAGAAGGGGACGACAGAGGATGAGATAGCTGGATGGCATCACCGACTCG
>NW_011495033.1:10480557-10483375 GCF_000754665.1 Bison bison bison | reverse complement strand
GGGTGCCTGGGCTAAGTGGTTATGGCTCACGGGCTTAGTTGCTCTGTGGCATATGGGATCTTCCCAGACCAGGGATCGAACCTGTATCTCCCATGTTGGCAGGCAGATTCTTTACCACTGAGCTCCCAGGAAAGCCCCATATACTGACTTTTGTATCCAGCAACTTTGCTAGATTTTAAATAATTCTAATAATAAACATGTGGATACTTTGAGGCTTTCCGGGTAGACCTCATGTCATACCTAATAGTGGCTGATGTACTTCTGTACTCCTTTCCATACCTTTACTCCACTCCTCATACTTTTTATTCTTTTTTCTTGCCTTACAAAAGCAGCTGGGATATCCACTATGATGCTGAAGAGCAGTAATGATAGCAGGCATCCTTGTCTTATTTTTAACCTTAAAGAGATTGCTTTCAACATTTTACCACTATGTATGATGTAGCCTACAGATTTTTTTGTAGGAGAATTTTACATGATAAAAAGTACCATTTCATTCTCAGTTGGGCAAGAACTTATCATGAATGGATATTCAATTTTGTCAAAGGCTTGTATCATCCATATCTTAAGATGATGGCCATGTTTTTTCCTCTTTTTATCCATTACATGATAAATGATTCACATATTAATCAAGCTTACACTAGTGGGATAAAGACAACTGGGTTGTGACGTATTATTTTACACACTGCCAGATTCAGTCTGCAATATTTACTTGAGTATTTCTGCTTGTCATGAGCGGCAGAGTCATCCTTTAAAGATGGAAAAATGAGCAAAACAGAGCAAAGAGCATGAAGAGGCAATCTTTCAAATTCTGTGGCGTTTCACTGCCATCTTGTGGCAGAAAGCAGCATCTGCAGTATGGAGCTTTAAAATCTTAGCCACAGTGCTTTAGAGACGAAAATTCTGAAAGAGAAGGGAATACCAGACCACCTGACCTGCCTCTTGAGAAACCTGTATGCAGGTCAGGAAGCAACAGTTAGAACTGGACATGGAACAACAGACTGGTTCCAAATAGGAAAAGGAGTACGTCAAGGCTGTATATTGTCACCCTGCTTATTTAACTTACATGCAGAGTACATCATGAAAAACGCTGGACTGGAAAGAAACACAAGCTGGAATCAAGACTGCCGGGAGAAATATCAATAACCTCAGATATGCAGATGACACCACCGTTATGGCAGAAAGTGAAGAGGAACTAAAGAGCCTCTTGATGAAAGTGAAAGTGGAGAGTGAAAAAGTTGGCTTAAAGCTCAACATTCAGAAAACGAATATCATGGCATCTGGTCCCATCGCTTCATGGGAAATAGATGGGGAAACAGTGGAAACAGTGTCAGACTTTATTTTTCTGGGCTCCAAAATCACTGCAGATGGTGACTGCAGCCATGAAATTAAAAGACGCTTACTCCTTAGAAGAAAAGTTATGACCAACCTAGATAGCATATTCAAAAGTAGAGATGTTACTTTGCCAACAAAGGTCCGTCTAGTCAAGGCTATGGTTTTTCCTGTGGTCATGTATGGATGTCAGAGTTGGACTGTGAAGAAGGCTGAGCGCCGAAGAATTGATGCTTTAGAACTGTGGTGTTGGAGAAGACTCTTGAGAGTCCGTTGGATTGCAAGGAGATCCAACCAGTCCATTCTGAAGATCAGCCCTGGGATTTCTTTGGAAGGAATGATGCTAAAGCTGAAACTCCAGTACTTTGGCCACCTCATGTGAAGAGATGACTCATTAGAAAAGACTCTGATGCTGGGAGGGACTGGGGGCAGGAGGAGAAGGGGACGACAGAGGATGAGATAGCTGGATGGCATCACCGACTCGATGGACATGAGTCTGAGTGAACTCCGGAAGTTGGTGATGGACAGGGAGGCCTGGCGTGCTGCGATTCACGGGATCGCAAAGAGTCAGACACGACTGAGCGACTGAACTGAACTGAACTGAAGTCATTAGTGACACTATACAGAGAAAGTGACGGATAAACTCCACCCAAATGATACACTGGAAAGCATTAGAAAATCTGAGCCTTTTTCAGATGCTTGTGGTTCATTCCATGGATGAGCTGCTGAGAGGCAAGCTCTTCGGACAGGCTTTCTCAATTTCAGCCTGGTCTGACTCAACTAACCCTCACTATACAAGGTCAAGAAGAGGCCAATGGGGAATGCTAATCTCTACTAGAAAAATTATGTCAGCGCTCTTGCAGAAGCACACTGATTCAGTCTCAACAAGTTGTGTTTTGTTGTTCTTTCTTTGGTGTTAGTGGGACAGAGCAGTTTAGTTTTTAAGGGACTGGTGAAAGGAGGAAGATGGCTGTTTGTGTCAAGTGTTGGTGACAGGATGGACTGGCTCAGCTATTGCTCAGCCCTCGAAGGAGATGCTCTCGGGTACAGAGCCTCAGGAAGGAGCTTACCGTTCTGGAATTGTGTCTCTACTCGCAGGTACTGCCGCAGCAGGTCCATCACCACAGCCTTCATGTGTCCTCGGATGCCACTGCGGTACCTAGGCAGACAGAGGAAGGTATAAATAAATAACATGAATTTAAGTCTAGAAGAAAATCCTGACAGGCTAACACCGTTAAATAACCAACCATGAAATAATAAACCCAAAGCTTACTAGGCTTCCTATAGAACGGCCTTCCCTGTGTATATAGGACAGGACAGAAGCCAGTCTAGAGTCAATTAACCAGGTCAATTTAAAGTCAAGCCGGCCTCCCTGGTGCTCCAGTGGTTGAGAATCTGCCCGCCGGTGCAGGCGACGCAGGTTCCATCCCTGGTCTGGGAGGAACCCACGTGCCGTGGGGCAGCTAAGCCTGTGCGCCACAACTACTGA
>NW_011495033.1:10456607-10480457 GCF_000754665.1 Bison bison bison | reverse complement strand
GCCCTAGAGCCCGAGCTCCGCAGGAGAATCCACTGCCATAAGAAGCCAGTGTAGCCGGCAGCTAGAGAGTAAACCCCGCTCACGACAATTAGAGAGGATGTATGCACAGTGATGAGGACGTGGCACAGCCAAAAATAATAAATAAATAACATAAATCCAAGTCTAAAAGAAATGTGGCCACAGACAAGACTTTTTCCTTATAAAGAAATGGAGAAAAAGAGAGAGAGAGAGAAAACAAAAGCAAAACCACTTGATAGCCCTACCCAACAACACACTGGTTCAGTCCCTCATTGCTAAGCAGAAACGATCACGACAGCCTTGAAATGGCTAAGGGAAATCTGAAAAATTTATGAATATCTCAAAGTTGAAAAAGTCCTGTGAAGATGCCTTTAGCCCAATAGTTGATCCCATGAGCTAATAAGAGTAAATGTCAAAGAGGGCCCTATGCCAGAAGAAAAATTAGGAGTTCAAGGGAAATTGTAAGGAAAAAAGAAGACAGTGAGATTCATGCCTTAATAATTGATGGAAAGATGCCGAATAGAAAGAAGTCATCAGAAACGCTGAGTAGGAGAGTTAGCTCACGATTCTAAGATATTTAGTAGATGTAGGTATTTTCTAAGATACGAGGTGCTGTCTAAGTTCTCTAAGGTGACCTGAAGGTAAACCTCTTTGTGATTACTGAGAAGGAAGGAAGGTGTGGGGACGGGCAGGTCTGGGACTCTGGAGTTCCATGTACCTACCTCTGCACCAGCTGGACGATGCTCTGAGTGTTCATGAAGAAGACTTCCCGTTCAGATTTCCGGTTCAGTGTGGCTGCGTGGCTGTCTAGGATGTTGGCAATCTAAAGTATAAGAAAGGAGAAAAATGAAGCCCAACTCAACAAAGGGACCTAAAACATTAGCCTGCATAATAGCATCAACACTAGGAATCTTGTTGTTGTTGTTTTAATTGGAGTATAGCTGCTTTAATGTTAATTTTTACTGTACAACAAAGTGAATCGGCTATAGGTAAACATATATCCCCACCCTCTTGAGCTTCCTGCCACCCCTGCCGCCATTCTCCTCTCCAAGTCATCACCGAGCAGTGTGCTGAGCTCCCTGTGCTGCACAGCACTTCCCACTACCACCTGTTTCCCACATGGCAGTGTCTACACGGCAGTGGCACTCTCCCAATCCGTACCACCCTCCCCTTTCCCGACGGCGTCCATGTGTCAGCTCTCTATGACTGGGTCTCTATTGGAATCTTCATCATTGTAACATGATTATTTCTATCTTTCACATGTTGAGAGCAGCTGAATGCTACTAGGCATAGTTTAGGGGTTCATTCATGATAAATAAGAAAGCAACGTCTCTGTCTTTTCACCCTTTGCCAGATGAGCTAAAGAGTGACCACAAAAACTAGCGCCTTACCAGAGGTCCTGACAGGCAAGACATGCTTAATGCCCCACTTGTCCGGCTTTAGTCCCTACATGTAAGTCTGGATCACAGGCACAGAGTAATCAGCATGCTGCACAGGTAGTGAGGAAGTCTCTGATGAAAGAGCTACAAATATCCGCCTGCTTTAGAATCATGAAAGTACTTCTAACCAGGGTGCAGCCCCAGGGACAAACCTCTATGGGGTACATGACCAATATGCTTTTGTCTTAACCACAGATACCCTACATTTCACACCCAACACTTAACTTACTGGGCTTGCATCATGAGGCAGTTTTGTAAAGTGCACAATGCTTAAAACTTCAAAAGTACAACATCCAGGCAGTGAGGAGGATCCAAACAGGAAGGACTCCCACTGCATGAACTCTAGGGCGGGCAGCCAGCAGAACATGGCAGCGTTAGTCTGTAAGTACCTGCTGGCTGGGAAACTGACAGAGCACGGATGTGATGTTGCTGGCATACTGAGCCATTTCCTTCTTGATAGACTTTTCCACGTTGGGCGGGATACGACCAGAGACGCTAGTCATGATATCCTGCAATTCTAGGAGAGGCAAGGAGGGGTCTCTGAGGGTCTTCATCAACCGTTCAACCCAGTCTTTCACCTGAGAAGAAGGAAATGATAAAATAGGATCTGGACAAAATTAACACAATCCCCCAAACAAAATTATATGTCTGAACTCACTACCATACAGTATAGCATACCACGCTTTATTGTGCACTGCTTTATTGCACTTTGCAAATATTGCGGGTTTTTTTTTTTAAACAAACTGAAGATTTCATGTAAAACCTGTGTCAAGGAAGTCTATTGGCACCATTTTTCCAACAGCATTTGCTCACTTCATGTCTCTGTGTCACATTTTGGTAATTCTAGTATTTCAAACCCTCCACCAGCAAAACCATTGCGACTCCTTAAAGGCTCAGGAGATGATTTGTCTTTTTTAGCAATAAAACATTTTTTAATTAAGGTATGTACATTTTTTAGATGTAATGCTATTACACACTTAATGCCTGCTAAGTCACGTCAGTCATGTCTGACTCTTTGTGACCCAGGGACTGTAGCCCACCAGGCTCCTCTGTCCATGGGATTCTCCAGGCAAGAATACTGGAGTGGGTTGCCATTTCCTCCCCCAGGGGATCATCCCAACCCAGGGATCGAACCCACATCTCTTATGTCTCCTGCATTGGCAGGCAGGTTCTTGATCAATATATAAACATAACTTTTCTATGCACTGGGAAACCGAGAAATTTGCGTAATTTTCTTTCTTGTAATATTCACTTTATTGCAGCGGTCTGGAATCAAACCTGCAATATCCCCAAGGTATGCCAGTACTTACTTTGAAATTATAAACAACTAACATTGTCCTTGTTCACTGGTTTAAATCCCAATTAAATGTGAAGTCAATGACAGAGATAAGAAGCAAGGATATAAAGACTTCAAATCCAACAATTAACAGTGGCAGAATTTTGGTCAAACAGTTCTATCTTCCTCCCTCTTAAAAAAATTCCCTGTATGAATTTTAAACTATGTTGGAGAACACCCATTCTCCAAGATATACACCTGTTCCCCTACCCCACCCCACCTAAGAAAAGTGATTCATACCCTACTGCTAAAGAAAGGATCTGGAAGGCAGTATCCATTCATCACATTGACCAGATTATCCAGGACATAGTGGAACACTCGGTGGAGCTTCTCGCCTCTGAGCGCTGTGCTCTGGATCCGTGGCAGACTGCCTGTGTGAAGCTCAGCCTGTCAACCCCAATGAGAGATCAAGTCATCCACTACCTTCAGACACACCACTGCAACTTAGATTCATCATGTAAAATCAAGATTTCCCTTTAGGGACTTCCCTGGTGGTCCAGTGGTTAAGAGTCAGCCATCCAGGAGGAATTAAGATCCCACAAGTGGTGGGGCAACTAAGCCTGTGCAAAGCAACTGCCGAGCCCGTGTGCCACAACTAGAGAGAAACCCACACGCTGCGCTAGAGAAGCCCACACACAGAAACAGAGAGCCCGCATGCCACAACTAAGACCCCATGCAGTCAAAGTAATTAATTAATTAAAAGAAAGAAAGAAAGACTTCCCTTTACTACATCCAGCAACAAGGAGAGAAGCATCATGAGGAAAATCACAGATTCTTAGTATCATAGTAACTCTTACAAATTCTAGATGCATGATACCAAAGGCACAAACACGAAGGCATAAAGCATAAAATGACGGGTAAAAAGTTGGAGAAACTGGAAAACCAAGGATCGAGATCACTTGCCTCTCCAGACTAACCCTACCGTGTACCCAGCTCTTGGAGAGCAATATTAAGAGTGTCTCTCCGCCTACTTGCCTGCTGGACCTTGCTGGGGTTGTCCAGTTGCATTTTGGCTATTACACAGCCCGGGTCAAGAGCTGCTCCAGGCCGCTTGACGTAATGGATACAGCCGGACTCTGCGGCTGTTAAGGTCATTACCATCTTCATCACCTACAAGGAAAACCAAAATCTCTCAGGACCTAGTTTTAGGGATTAATGACAACTGCTGATGGTTCCCGTTTCTAATGTTTAAACCCATTTTTGCCATGGTTGGTTTTGACTTGTCTTATACCGAGAAATGATGAACAATTTATCTTCCTCATACCTGTGGATCCAGGTACTTACACTGTCTGTCTATGATATCCAGACCAAAACCTAAGGATCATTCTCACTCCTTTTTCTCCCTTATCTAACAGTCACAAGCTAGGCTGAATGTATCTTCTAAACCTCTCTCAAAAATATTCCTGTCTTGCCAACCCTTCGGTTTAGGCCCTTATCACTTCTGGTCTAGAGGAGTTCAGAAATCTCCGAACAGGGACTTCCCTGGTGGCCCAGGGGCTAGGACTCTGCACTTCCCATCCAGGGGCCCAGGTTTGGGCCTGGTCAGGGAAACAGATCCCACATGCCACAGCGAAGAGTGTGTATGTAGCAACTAAGACTTGGTGCAGTCAAATAAACTTAAAAAATCAAGAACAAAAACAACCTCCCCAGAGACCTCTTTACATGCTATGCACCTCCAATAAGGCCACTAGAAGCAATCATTCTAGAGCTCAAATCTCATTCCATCACTTTTCTGTGTCATATCTTTTAGTGACACCACCAGCCTTGAGGAGAGTCTAAACTTCTTAGTATGTTTTATAAGGTCCTTTATGATCTCAAATTCTGACGACTCATTTGGCATCTCTGCTTGCCATTTCCCATTAAACCTCAGTCTGTTCTCAAGCGATGTCAATATGGACTTGCAGCTCCCTCTATACACCACACGCTCTCGCTTCTGTGCCTCTGTACGTGCTGTGCCTTCACCTTTGAACAGCGTTGCCTGGCCTTCCTCACCTGGTCTATCACTGTCTATCTTTCAATGCCAAGATCAAAGTCCCCTCTTTCAGGAATTCTTCTCGTGCTGCCCATCCAGCCCCATACTGACTTGGGCAGGTGGCCCTCTGCACTTTGTGCTCAGCCTTCTCAAAATTCATATTTCATGACAAGTCTGTTTCAAGGCCCCATTCCACCTATCATATTCTTTCTGTATAACCAGTACTTGGCATAATCCCTAACACTCAATAAGTGCCACTGCCCAGGATCTATTCTTTAGAGCTAGAGGTTCCTCATCTATCCAAGGAAAAGTATGAGCTTTTAGTGTGTTTTTAAAATCTTAAGGTTCAGGGACTTCCCTGGCAGTCCAGTGGTTAAGACTGCATGCTTCCAACGCAAGGGGTGCAGGTTCCATCTCTGGTTGGGGAACTAAGATGCCACATGCCATATGGCACGGCCAAGAAAATATTTTTTTAAATAAAGAAAATGCTAAGGTTCATAACCCCAATTAAACAGATACTCTTTCCTTTCTATTTTCTACTCCCTTGCTGTTCCTCTCGAGTCCTAGTCCATCCCAGCCAACTCTTTCCCCACCTTCCCCTCCCATGACCCGGAAGCCCAGTGACCACCGCGACCTCGATCTCGGCATAGCACTGGCCAGCAAACACGTGGCCTCCATCCTCCACAATGTACTGGATCAACTTCCCAGCAGAGGGTGAGCGCAGCACCGAAGGGTCATTTTCCTTCTCAAACACACAAGTTTTATTGCCAATTGTGATGCGATATCTAGGAGATAATTGGGAGTATCTAAGTTAATAAAGCATCTTAAGTTGTAAAGAATAAAAGTAGAATAATGTCAATCTTATAAAAACCTTAAAACTTCACTGTACACACACACACACACACAGACACATACAACATTTACTGCATCTTTGTTTACAGTGCCAAATAACCAAAATTCCCTTCAATAATGGTCAAATTAAATTAATTATGGTACATCCAAATAATGGAAGATTATCTGACTGTTAAAAAGGATAGGCATCTCCATTGAGCAGGAAGAAAAAAAACATGAAGGTGCTGATGATGTAACAGCTAAGATGTTTCAAACTCTTACTAAGTTCCAAGCAATGGTCTACACCCTTTCCATGTGTTAATTCATTTAATTATCACAACAACACAATGATTGGTGTTGAATAGTGTACAATATGTTAAAGGAAAAAATAAGGTGCAGAACTAAAGGTTACTTTTATTTGTGAATATGTTTAAAAGAAAAACACAGTATGTACATGTATATAACTTATATATGCACACAAAATTTCAGTAAAGACATATAAGAAACTGTTAACAGTAGTAGCCTATAAAAAGGGGGATTTATTTTTCATCGTCTGCCCACACTAGAGTGGTGGAGAGACATTGTTTTTAATTTTAAATGACTTCTGATACTCTTGAAATTTTTATTAGGTACATGTATTATTTTTAAAAAAATTAGAATAGACTTCCCCAAAAGACCTTGAAAACCTCAAGAGTTAAACACGCCTACTGAGAGAAAAGGTTGGTGCAATGATCAGCAAATGGAGCCCAAAGAGCCACTCACCTATCCACCTCCTCCTTCATGTACGTGGTGTAACTGCTGCCGTCATAGGACAAGAGCAGTCCACCGTCGCTCAGTCGATGCACGTCTACTTCCACACACGAGCCGTTCATGATCACCACGTAGGAGTTCGGGGACTGTCGAGTCACCTGTTAAGAAATGAGAAACCAAAGAGACAAGTCAGTCTGTTCCTTCCAGGGAGAGTACCAGACAAAATTTCAGTATCTCAGACATTGAGGTGAGCAAGCTCCATCAGATGGGACTTTCCTGGTGGTCCAGTGGCTGAGACTCCAAGCCCCCAATGCAAGAGGCCCAGGTTCAATCCCTGGTCAGGGAATTAGATCCCATATGCCACAACTAAGAGTTTCCATGACTCAGTTAAAGATCCTGCACGCTCCAAGTAAAACCCAATGCAGCCAAATAAAATAAATAAATAAAAATAGCTAAAGGACGCTCTGTTGGAGAGGACAGAAATTCATGGCACTGGTGTCTGAGCACTAGTGCTGTGGGCACGGCTCAGCCCTGCCGCAAGCAAAGAGGGGACCTGAGATCCATCTCCCTGCTCTGATGGTTCTGTCTCCTTCATGTCTTGGTTGCACATGTGAAGTTGAACAACAGCAAAAATATTTTCAGAGACTCATCAAGTACTGCTTTGACACAGGCTACTGACACTAATAATGACCGTAATTTCACTAACGCCCAGCCCTGCAAGAAACCAAAATTTCCCTCCACCACCTGACCTAAAGGAAGCAGGCTGACAAAGACAGAGACAAAAAAAGACAGCACAGACTTTATGAGGCTCAGCATACCTTCAGTACATACTTCACTCCCTCGTAGATAAGTTCAACATCTACTGTATTCAGAAGGGTATGAGCAGAGAGGACTTGACCCCTGAAAGATAGCAACATGAGAGCTACTTCTGAAAGTTCTAAAAATTCTCAAAGGTGATTGGCTATAGCATTTCCTGGAATATCAAGACTGAAAACAACCCAAAGGACCATCAGTAAGAGATAGAGATATAAATTTTGAAAAAGCTACATAAATGAGTATTATGCAGCCATTAAAAAGGTGAAGTCTTTTATGCACTAATATGAAACTCTCTAAAACACACTGTTAAATTAAAAAAGCAAGTGAAATTGTACAGGATAGTTTCACAGTATGCGATCACTTGTGATTAAAAAAAAACGGAGGTAGGAAGGAACAAATATTACATATATATGCTTATATGTATCTACCATATATCTGAAAAGATAACAGAAAATAAAAACAGGCTGATTATAGGGAAGGAAACTAGGTGGCCAGGAAACAGAGGTAAGGAGGAGACTCATTGCTATGCATCTTTTAGTGCCTTTTGAATTCTGACCCATGTAAATATATTACCTGTTCACACTGAGCGTCAGTGCAACATAGTGAGAGATCTTCATGGTAAGACGAATGAAATCTCAGTTGAATTAAAATGCCTGTGATAAAGTGCTTTAAACGATTAGCCTTGTGGACAATTCCTCCAGGGACTTGGAGGCAGAGCTTAGTTTCCAGAACCAGTGCTGGAAATACGTTTAGCCACACACAGTCTGATCCTATACTTGAAAGACTTGTGAAGTCATCACGAATATGAGCCTCAATTATTAATTCCTGAAAGGTGCTGCAGGTAATATATGAAGTATTCAGGGTGCCTTACTGGAGAAAAACACCAGATTTTTTATCACCAGGGCTCAGAGAGATTAGATGCTTGTACCATACAGGAAGATTTCAGTTTTTACAAAGCAACCAATTCTAACCATGGTATAAACCAATTTCTAGAATCTACACTTAAAGCTCCCAAACCATTTGCCATCAACTCCTGCATCCCTTCTCCTCCCTGCCCCTGCCCCCACGGTCAGTGAACAAGTAGCACTCACAAGCTGCCAGTGACAGACAGAAGAATAAACGGGTCTCTGAACATCAGTCCCGTACTCAGGACCACGGCTTAGCCTGCACGGAACACGGAATGCCAAGCCTACCTCTCTAAGGAGTGAAGGAAGTTGGAGATGCTATTCCGCAGGCTCACGTCTGCCACATGGAGAGCCCCACAGACAACTCCCAGCATGGTGTCAGGTCGCTCCGCCTGAAAGGGACGAAAAGAGGGCAAATCAAAAGCGGAGTCAGTCACTTGGCACCATGGCCCCTTAATTTAAACAAGGCTCAAATGTGCTTGAAGAATCGGCGACCACTGAGAATCTCCATCCTTGTTATCCAACTGATTTTTGAGACAAAAACACATTTTTGGAATTTGAATAGAAATGAAAAACACCTTTCCCCTCACCCTCCTAAGATTTTCCACTAAGCCAATTGGAGACTAGCTCAAAAACAAACTTCTGTCACAAATAAATTTTAAAAAAGTGCAAAGATTTGGCTACTGATAATCTCAAAGAAAAATGGTGTATAAACTACCTCCAGGTAATACACATGAATCCAACAATTTTATACAAAATTGAGTAATTTATATGAGCCCAGCAGTTCAGGAACAAAGGGTAACTTCTGTTGATTAAAATGAAGCCCTCTCATCAGTACTTGGAGACAGCTAGAACTCAACCACATTTAATATCAAGTGAAGAAAGAAAGAATTTCAATCTCTGCACGCCTCTCTTCAACTATATCTTTGGAAGTAATACTATACAACAACCTATACAATGACTGTGTCACAAGGCACAAGAATGCTTACAGTGCTAAACTCACACTGACTCCTAGACTTTTACACACAGACCTAGAACCATTTGTATTAGAATCAAATAAATTTTATCTAATGGCATGGACTGATCTCATCACAAGCCTATAAAAACCCAATCCCAGAAGCTGTAAGTGGAGAAATACCCACCTGTACTTTTTCTGCTATCAGTCTGTCCAGCCAGCCCGTGTCAATTCTGTTCAACTGAAAGCTTTCAGTCTCCAGCAGTTTGATCAGGTACTCGACTGTGGTCCGGAAGTCGCCCCGGATAGACAGCTCCTTCAAAGCCACCACCATGTTTCTGGGAGAAGGACAGAAGCAGATCTCTTTCAGCAACAAATGTCCTACTGTTTTCCAACTATTTTCAAGAACTATTTCATCCCTTTGGGGTCTTAGGAGGGAGGGGAAAGAAACAGTTCCAAGAACAAACGAGGGTACAAGATACACATGTGCTCATTCCAGACAGAATTTTCAAGAAGTCAGCAAACTTGTGAGTCTGACTTATCTGACCATCTGAGCATCAGCAGATCACAGACACTTCGTTATACAGAACACAGAACAAATTATTGCTGCTAAGTCACTTCAGTCGTATCCGACTGTGTGACCCCATAGACGACAGCCCACCAGGCTCTTCCATCCCTGGGGTTCTCCAGGCAAGAACACTGGAGTGGGTTGCCATTTCCTTCTCCAATGCATGAAATTATCTGCAAACCACTCTTCATTTTCACTGTTTCCATCATTCCATTCATTGACTGCTGGTTAACTAGAATTAGGGCATAATTCTCCCCTTCTTAAACCCTTTTTATTTGATCTAAGTAAAATTTACATATAATAAAATATACTTATTTTAAGTATACTGTTCAATGAATTTTTACAAACACTAAGACCTTAACTTTAAGGTTTCCATACAATGAAGGTAACCGGCTAGAGAAAGTTGGGGATCAGCCTGACACTACATGTGAAAGTGTTTCTTTTTTTTAAGCTGTGTTTTAGCCAACTATAGAATGAGTTGCTCATTACTTTGCTTACTTCCCAATTAAGTGTTAGATAACCACATTTTAACAAGATTTCAATACTGTGAGCTTTTTCCCAGTATAACTTTGACATTTATTATGCATCTCACAGACCCAAGACACATACTAAGCTCTTAAGGGTGAGAGAATGTGGAGACAGTAATCACTTTAAACATTTATGGTAGAATATCATAAATACCAGTAGAGAGATAAAAGCAAAGCACCAAGGGGTTCTAAGAAAGGAGAAAACCTGTCTCCCTTTGGTTTCACAAAGAACGTAAGATCTGACATAGAAAACAAACTTAATGGTTACCAAAGGGGAAAGGGAGCGGGGAGGGGTAAATTAGGGGTGTGAGATTAATAGATACAAACTGCTATACCTAAAATAGATAAGCAATATTGATCTATTGCATAGCACAGGGAATTACAGTCAACATCTTATAATTACCTATAATGGAAAATAATCTGAAATAATATATATTAAAAAACTGAATCACTTTACTGTACACCTGAAACTAAGACAACACTGTAAACCAACCACTCCTCAATTAAGAAAAACAAGAATATGCGATCTGAAATGCAATAAAAGTAAAGCTAAGATTACGACTGTGACAGAAATATTCTTCCAGGTGGTCCATGAGTTCTCAGCCAAGAATATTACCCTGTTTCCCACCTCCAGCCTCCTCTCTTCGCCCTCTCTTGGCCTGGCTGATTCCTCTACACATTTCAGATATGAGTCTAGATGTCCCTTCCTTTTGGGAAACCTTCCCTGACCCATTCTGGATGGAGTTAGCTGACTCAGCTCTACACTCCTGTAACACCCTCACGTAATCTCACTATCAGAGACGGCACCTCCTACATTCTGTTCAATGGCTAACTTGCCTCTCTTACCCTGGATCACTAAGTTCCATGATGGCACAGACCCTATGGTGGTCCTCGTTATACTGCAAGAAGCATTAAGATTTTCAGGAAGTATTTGTTGAATGGAGTAAATGAATGAATGGAGAGAGGGAACAGCAGAAACAAAGGGGAAAAGGCAGTAAAGAGGGGTTGTGTACCGGGAATGTTACAACTGAAGCAGACAGTGATGAGGACAAGGATGAGGGGCAAGTCCACGCGTTCAACACTGACAGAGCACTCACTACATGCAGGGGACACCACAGCAATGAGACATACACCGTTCTGTTCTCATGGTATTTAGATTACAATCCATGGAAAATAATAAGGGAAACATGGGCTGGGACTAGTCTAGAGAAGAGTAGTGAACACCAATCTCAAGAATATAAGCCTAATGTCATGAAGAAAGAAGAAACAAACTCTGAACTGAAGAATGAACTCCGGCATGGTATCAAGATGCAAGCTTCAGGATTTCCCTGCTGGTTCAGTAAGACTCCACCTTGCAATGCAAGGGCCATGGGTTCGATCCCTGGCTTGGGAACTAAGATCCCACACGCTGCAGGGCAACTCAGCCCGTGTGCTCCAGAGCCCACGTGCCACAACTAGAGAGTCCTGAGCCACAATAAAGACCCCAAGTGCCACAACTAAGACCTGATGAAGCCAAATAAATAGATAAAATATTTTAAAAAAGAAAGCAAGCTTATTGCAGAGACCATAATTTTCACATGCTCAATGTTAGCCTGGTAGCTTTACACTGCAGATAAATGTCCAGAGCAGATTGGGAAGTAAGGAGCAAGACTTTTGGAGCAAGTCATATGACATGTCCTGGAGGGAAGGCTTGGTGGCCTGCCAATCAAGACTGGAAACCTAAATATCAATAGCGGCCACTCTGGGGATGTAAACGAATGAGGCAGGCTGGACGGGGGACTGTGTGAACTAGAGAGTTCGTGTTTCCTCTAAAAGAAGCAGTCACACAAAGGTTCAGTTAACTTTGGCCAAGTGGAATATAAAACCAATGGTATTGTCACCCCATTTTTTTCAAGAGATGGCAGAAATGCATGTATTTATTTCAACCTCCCAATTTTTAAACAATACTCTATAAGCCAATCAAAACACATCAGTGGCTGTGACTAGCCAGAAAACCACCAGTTTGCAAGCTCCAGTTTCTTCATAACATTAGGTTTATATTTTAGTTTATTCATAACATTAAGCTTATATTCTTCACTTTGGCAAAGCAGGATACAAAAGGCGGATGGTTTTTCTGGGAGCACTGCTTTGTAGAGCACAAAATACAGAAAAACAGATTTCCCAACTTCTGAAAACATTATTAATAAGTGTTTACTGATTATATAATCTAGGTGTACAGGTTAAAAGTCAAAGGAATAGTATTAAATCCTTGGTGAAAGTCAATCGACAATTAAAAAATATAAAACAGGTAAATCAATTTTGGATAGACATTTTAAAACATCTAACTTGTCAAAATCACCTCTTAGGGCCCTACTTTTCAGGCAAGCAAAACTTAATATTAAATATTAAATGTTTATGCTAATAGAAATATTAACTAATACCTATGATATACTAGTTATATTGTAAGTTGTGCGTATATTTCATAGCACATTGAGGTCCCTCATATAAAGTGACGTGGACAGTTCCCTTAAGCCCTTTTCATGTAATAAGCAGCTTAACTTTATTATTTTAAATGACTACAGGACATATATAGCTATACCTTTATTTTGATGACAAATAATGGATCTTATCCATGATATAAGATACCAAGATCTTAGTCAAAAATCTACTTCTGCCCCAAATAACAATACTATTTCTACAGAAAAATATGACATCTTTAGAGTAATCAATTTTATAAGTTGATCAAAAACACATGAAAACAAAAAATCACTTGAAAAGGCTCAGAGTAACAGAAAAACATCTGCCAAACACTGCATAAACTTAATACAACATGAATGCAACTACAATTGAAGATGTATTTCTTCAAGAAGGTTACCCATATAAGTACTTCTACAGCAATACACAATTCCCTTTCCCATGCTCACAATTCACTGAAGATTACCACAAGTTTATTTTTTGAAATGCAACCACATGCGATTATACTCACGAAATTGCTTCCTCTCGGTTTTCTCCCCAGGAAAAGCAGTGACCAAACTGAGAATCAGCAAATTCATGAAGCCCTCCTGCAGCAGCAACACTGAAATAACCCCAAACGTTCTTATTGCTGCGAAAATTCAGCTCTTGAACTGTTCCTGAGCTGGGCTTAAAACCCTGTTAGGGAGTGAAGAATATGAAATGATATTATATTTACAAGAAAGAGAACATGCATATACTCACTGGTCAGGTTCTATGTAATCGCATACACACAGGAAAGTGGAAATGACACACAAAAGTCATGAAGGCTTTCGGGCTAAGGTCCAGCGCTACAGACCCACTGAGTACTCTACGGTGACTGAGGTAGGACTGAATGACCAGTGGAACAGTGACCACTTACGTGTCTGCTCCGATGAAGCCTCTATAAATTTCCCTCTCCTGGGGAGGTCTCAAGATACTTCAGATATGCCCTCAGATAGCATCTTAATATTAAAGTTCACAGTGGGGGGAAAAAAAAGTGTAAACCTTTTAAGTGATGGGTTACCTCATCTGGATTTTCACTAGTGATACGAGCAGCAATAACATGGCCCCTTGGGCAAGGAACGTGAGCCGAATTTTCAAAATCAATGGGAGCATCGCCCCAGGGAGAGACCCCGTACATCATTCGGATATCCTTGATTCTGTACAGAGGGATCCCCATGGCAATCTGAAAGGTAATAAAACACACATCACTCATCTTTCACAGTTACTTCCCTTAAAACGTGGAGGCTATCAGATGACAGAAAAGACTTTTCACTTGAGTAGCCACCACCTAAAACACTTTGTTTTTATAGTCTACATTCTACATTATTGAATAAGCAACTCTAAATTACTTGAAACAAAACACACAGAAGGTGTTAATTACTTCCCACTTCTTAAAAAGTCCCCAAATCCCTAATGCAATAGACATGAGCTTCCCTCTAATCGTCCTTTCTCCATCACCCTTATTTGTAAAGTGTCTTTCAAAAATACGACATTTTTAATCAGAATGAAAATATCCAAGGTAAAAGTCAATGTCAGTGGCTCTCCAAGAAGTTCAGACAGCTAAAAAGTCCTAACTATGTCATAATTACCTCCAAATTATCCCCACAAATCAACGGAAAAAGTAGATTTATATACGTAAGTCTTCGTTTACTGGGTTCCTTAATAGGGACCACTGGGGACCAAAAGGGGTTCCCATTGTGGACAAAGAATATGTATTTACAAATCAAATCAAACTTCATCATTAGCTATTACTGCTTCCCACAGCATCTGTTTCCTGGGCAGAATGGAGAAAATAATATTAACAGTGGCACTGTAAACATTATAAACAGAAGTGTGTGCTGCCACACTCTTGCCAGGAGAAACCTCAGCCACCACTCTGAAGTGGAATTACTTCAATTTATAACACTAGGAAAAAAGAAGCTATTGTTTAGTCACTAGGCCAGATCCAGCTCTTTTGTGACCCCATGGACTGTAGCCTACCAGACTCCTCTGCCCCATGGGATTTCCCAGGCAAGAATACTGGAGTGGGTTGCCATTTCCTTCTCCAGGGGATCTTCCCAAACTAGAGATCAAATCCACATCTGCTACATTGGCAGGTGGATTCTTTACCACTGAGCCACCAGGGAAACTTAAAAAAATGACCCAATGGACTGTAGTCCTCCAGGCTCCTCTGCCCCATGGGATTTTCCAGGCAAGAATACTGGAATGGGTTGCCATTTCCTTCTCCAGGGAGGAAAAAGGAATAGAGGACAATTAAAAAGTAAGGTTTCCCAGAATTGAAACAGCTAAATATAGCATATTATTTGTAAAGAGTCTTGCAAAAATATGACACTTTATATCAGATGTGTCAGGCTAAAAAGTAATACTCCAGAATTGCTCCATATCAGGAAAACCCACCCACACATCCCAAGCCATCCAGCGCAAGAGAGGAGCATCACATGAGACTTGGATAGGAGGCACTTTCCTCTTAACAAAGGCTGGTTGAGCCAGTTTGGCGTGCATTTGTCATTCCAAACTTCTCTAGGCAACCCTCTGAGCCGAGAGCAGGGTGACTCACCTGGAGCTGCGCAGCAGGGAGGTTGACATCAGCCACCATCTCTGTACAGGGGTGCTCCACCTGTAGCCGAGGGTTCAGTTCCAGAAAGTAGAAGCTGCCATCCTGGCTGTAGAGGTATTCCACAGTCCCTGCACTCACATAACCAACCATCCTGGCAAGTTTCACCGCACACTCAAAGAAGAAAGAAAAGCCAATCTAAGTACCTCACCTGATCCAGTGGATGGCCCACTGCTCGTCTGAAGCTTCTCCCTCTCAAAGAGCCAGTGTTTATAAGAACCACCAAAGGCTTGTCGCCATATGAGAGTAAATTTCACCCTCTTTGATTATTACACAAGATTCCTATACATGGATGACAAACTCAGTTCAAAGCTGAGTGAAAACAGTATTTTCCACTTGGGGTCATAGGTAATCCCACCTTATGCAGGAAAGCTAAAGCACCATGGCAGAGCCGTCACTGTATTTCCAGTATTCTTCCTAGAAACATGGGTGTCCAGCTAGAGACTATTTTCCACTCTGACAGCAAGTGACAAAGTTTTAACGAATGCAATGTCAGAATGGGCGGGTGAAGGGTAATCCCTGATTCATGCTTTGAAAAGGAATTGCTTACCCTCTATTCTCAGCTTTTTCCTTTCTACGGACTGGAATGTGGTCATGACACTGCAAGCCTGTCTCATCATGCAGCTGAGAACATACTAAGAGTGACAAAACCAAACAGAAAGAACCTGAATCCCAAAATGGTCTCGTGGAGCAGAATGGTCCTAATCACCTCAGGTTATGAATGAAAGGGAAAATAAATTTCTAACCTATTGTGCGGTGTATTTTTTAGATTTCGTTACTATAATAGCTTAACCTGTACCCTAATCAATACAGAAACTATTAAATTCAGGAAGGATGTTGCTGTTTAAAAAAACTGATGTGATACTGAGTTAAAAATAGGGTAGTAGCTCTCAAGGAAACAGATACTGCAAACTGGAAAACTGGTGACCTCCTTGTGAGGCATAAGAAAACGTTTGGAGGGACTTCCCTGGCAGTACAGTGGTTAAGACTCCACATGTCTACTGCAGAGGGCATGAGTTTGATTCCTGGTTGGGGAACTAAGATACTGCAAGCCACACACCGAGGCAAACACACACACATTTGGTAAACTGTCTCCTAAAGTAACTTGGAATGCAAACAAAATACCAACTAAGCCCTAGGAAAAATGGCTAGAAAAAGTCAGAATGTGAAAAAACCAAAAGGCTTTGCATCCCTAAACCAAAGATGATAATTTTGCCTTGAAGCAACCCACTGTCAAAGATGAGATCAAGGGTGGCTGCTGTAGTTTCAGCTGGCCTCGAGGTAGTCTTACTGAATGGAGGAGAGAAGAAGGGCTGAACGCAGAAGGTGGTAAATAAAGAGGAAAACATTATGTCCAGAGAAACCTTGGGTATGATTACTCCTACGTGAAGCTGACGAGAAGCAAGGAGTCCTGAAACTTACTCAGTTTTGAATGAATCATATTGCTAAACATACCAAAAACCTGGCTTTCCAAACCCACAACTGATAATCTCAGTAATCTTTGTGGCCCCAATCCTGCACTCAGGAGGTGAGCTGGGAAAGTTCTTCTAAAGAAGGCATGATCACCCAAGCTCAACCACAGAGGGAGGTGAACAAGGAAGAACATCCTAGAGAATAAGGCCTTAAAGACGGGCAAAGAATTTACTTTCAGACAGCAGAACCAAGGGGAGTCAGAGGGCTCGCTGAGGAATTACTCCACCGCATGACAGGAAATGACCACAATCCCTGCCTACAAGAATGTGATAACTGCTGTGGACCAGTGATTATTGTCTGTTTTTCATTCTTTTTTTCTAAATGGGAGCCATCCTGTTCCTACTCAGCACTATATAAGGTGAAAGAAGGTGTCACAAGGTAATTTGTGATTACTGGTCCATAAAAAGCTACATGCACATAAAAGAGAGGGCTGCACACCATCCAGAGAGCCTGGACTTTGGGTTGAACATAGTTAACTGGATGGGACCTGGGGTTGTCTTCTATGGGGGAAGGCTAAGTAAGTTCTAAGAGTAAGAAAAAGGGTGTGATAGCAATACAATCTCCTGAATTTCAGCTGAGCATAAGGCTGCTCAACCAGTAATTACAACTCCTAACAGCCAATGCAGCTAGGTGTGATTGTATAACTGAATTTTGTCCGGTGAAAAGTGAGCAGAAGTAAGATGTGTGACTTCTGGATCTCACTTAATTAATTAATTAATTTTAATTGGAGGATAAAGAACACTGTGATGGTTTTTGCCACACATCAGCATCAATCAGCCATAGGTATACAAGCTTGTCTTCCAAGTCCTCTCTTCCCCCCGCCAACACGCTACAATGTGAACAAGTTCTTGTAGGCCAGCTTTAATAATGAAGATGATGACACCTTAAGACAAGGGTTGGCAAACTTTCAGTAAAAGGCAATTAATAATTATGTTCAGCTTTGTGGGCCATAGAGTGTCTGTCACAATGACTCAATTTTGTCACTGCAGAGATAAAACAGCCATAGATAATAGATATATAAATTAGCAAGCTGTGTTACAAAAAAATTTTGTTGACAAAACAGGTGACAGGCTGGATTTTGCTTGCTAGCTATAGTTTGCTGTTCTCTTCTACAAAATGGCCTTCCCTTGTGGCTCAGTCAGTAAAGAACACACCTGCAATGCAGGAGACCCGGGCTTAAAATTCAACATTCAGAAATCTAAGATCATGGCATCCGGTCCCATCACTTCATGGCAAATAGATGGGGAAACAGTGGAAACAGTGGCTGACTTTATTTTTTGGGCTCCAAAATCACTGCAGATGGTGATTGCAGCCATGAAATTAAAAGACGCTTACTCTTTGGAAGGAAAATTATGACCAACCTAGACAGCGTATTAAAAAGCAAAGACATTACTTTGTCAACAAAGATCCTTCTAATTAGGCTATGGTTTTTTCAGTAGTCATGTATGGATGTGAGAGTTGGACTATAAAGAAAGCTGAGTGCCAAAGAATTGATGCTTTTGAACTATGGTGCTGGAGAAGCCTCTTGAGAGTCCTTAGACTGCAAGGAGATCCAACCAGTCCATCCTAAAGGAGATCAGTCCTGGGTGTTCATTGGAAGGACTGATGTTGAAGCTGAAACTCCAATACTTTGGCCACCTCATGCAAAGAGTTGACTCATTGGAAAAGATGCTGATGCTGGGAGAGATTGGTGGCAGGAGGAGAAGGGGACGACAGAGGATGAGATGGTTGGATGGTATCACTGACTCAACGGACATGAGGTTGGGTAAACTCAGGGAGTTGGTGATGAACAGGGAGGTCTGGTGTGCTGTGGTTCATAGGGTCACAAAGAGTCAGGCATGACTGAGCAACTGAACTGAAATGCGTATTTTGGGGGTTTTATATTTGTTTTTTATCTTTGGCCACACTGAATGGCTTGCAGGATCCCTGTTCACCAACGAGGGATTGAACCTGGCCATGGCAGGTTCAATTCCTGAACCTGAAAGCCCAGGATCCTAATCACTAAGCCACGAGGGAACTCCCTAAGCCACTGTATTTTGGAGGTCACTTTACTACTACTTTAACTACTAATAGTAGTTAAAGAATAAATCTCAATACACACACAAACATACACACGTAGAAATGAAATGTAAAAACACAGACAACCATATATTTAGCTTCTTGGGAATCCAGGGGTAAAAATAGAAATGGAAAACATATGTCCAATAAGATGAAGATTGAGTTCCAAAAAAGACCATGTTCAGATTTCTAAACTACAGCTAATTCCAAGGGACCCTATAAAACTGCTGAGAGATTCTTTTTTTCATAAAATAATACAGAATATGTAAACTTGAAAGCTACTTAGAGTACCTTTTAAGAGATAAAGGACTTGAATAAATGCATCTGAAGACTGAGGGATAATCAATCTAGAAAATGAAACTACCAGCTTAACCACCAGTTTATCACGTGCTGATTAAAGAACCAAACAATAAGATTAAAGATCCCCAAAAATGTCTTTATCCCTTCTCAAAATAGTACACTGAAATTTTTTGTCAAAAGCATTAACTAATTTAGAGTTTGAAGTGTTCACTGGCATCTCTACTAGAGGGAGGAAAGCGGAATTTTTATTTTTCCTCTAGGTAAAGAATACTTTCTAAAATGTACTTTTAATTGGATGACAATTGCTTTACAATATTGTGTTGGTTTCTGTCATACATCAACATGAATCAGCCACAGATATATCTATGTCCTCTCCCTCTTAAAGAATGCTGCTGCTACCGCTGCTAAGTCACTTCAGTCGTGTCTGACTCTGTGTGACCCCAGAGATGGCAGCCCACCAGGCTCCCCCGTCCCTGGGATTCTCCAGGCAAGAACACTGGAGTGGGTTGCTATTTCCTTCTCCAATGCATGAAAGTGAAAAGGGAAAGTGAAGTCGCTCAGTCGGGTCTGACTCTTAGCGACCCCACGGACTGCAGCCTACCAGGCTCCTCCGTCCATGGGATTTTCCAGGCAAGAGTACTGGAGTGGGGTGCCATTGCCTTCTCCGTCCTGAAGGATAGAACTTATCAATTATCTAGAATCATTGCCTGATATTCCACTATTCTCAGATGGGCATATGAATTAAATGAGTAGTAGTTCTGTGCAAGAAAACAAAACTTTGAGCTTTTCACATACATACCTGTTCCATATGTTCAAATACTGCTGGAGTAGCAATAGCAGCAGGAGCTTCTTCAATAATCTTCTGATGCCTGCGTTGCACAGAGCAATCACGACCAAACAAAGAGATAGCATTGCCATACTGATCTGCTAAGATCTGCACCTCCAGATGACGAGACTGTTTGGCTAGTCTCATGACAAAGATAGGAGACCCAGGAACTTCAGCTTGAACCTATATTAGACAAGAAAATAGGACAAATTCTTAAGGGGTAAGTACTTTTCTATTTTGATAAAAGTACTTCTATTTTGATAAGCTGCTTCCACTTCAATAGGCAAATAAATGCCTGGGAGTGTCAGGGACCATGTTAGAAATACACAGAAAAAATTTATATATATATATATATAGTTCATACCCTCATCTATTCTTAAAATACTGTATTCTCAACTATATAACTAATATTAACTGATGGATACCTAAACACATGTTACAAGGGCAAAGAACAAAATATTATGAAAACACACACAAATTCCAGAAAAGGGCAAAGTATTACCATTAATTCCAAACAGCCAAATGTACAATTTGCTCCAGACAAAAAACTTTCCTGGTTCACATTACATTACATATTGTTGTAGTCAAAGAACTTTCATCAGTTTTGAAGCAGATTCCCATTAGATATAGAAGTCTATACTAGCAATCATTTTCTTTTGGCACTTTAAAGATGCCCCAGTGTTTTCTGGTTTCTACTGAGATGAGAGCTAACAATCTTACTGTCATTCCTTTGAAAGTAATCTGTTTTTTCCAGCTGCTTAAGGATTTTCTCTTTTTTCTGGGAGTGAGGTGGCAGATTTACTCTGATAAGCTTAGATGTGGTTTTCTCTGTACTTCTTGCAGGGTTCATTGTGGTTTTTAAGTCTAAGCTTGATACCTTTTCAAGAAATTCTGAGCCATTAGTTCATTAGTTCAGAAAGATTCTTAGCCGTTGTCTCTTCTCCAGTGGCTCAGCAGGTAAAGAATCCACCTGTAATGCTGAAGACATGGATTTGATCCCTCAATCACGAAGAGCCCCTGGAGGAGGAAACAGCAGCCCACTCCAGTATTCTTGCCTGAAAAATCCCATGGCTGGAGGAGCATGGGGGGCTACAGGGTCACAA
Source organism: Bison bison bison (assembly GCF_000754665.1). NCBI lineage: Eukaryota > Metazoa > Chordata > Mammalia > Artiodactyla > Bovidae > Bison > Bison bison. Next base: position 10,459,491 of record NW_011495033.1, on the reverse strand, counting down.
AGACTTGGACATGACTGAGGACAATCACGATGCAACGATGCTTCAAATGTTGCTTCCATTCCATGATTTCTTCAAACATTGCTTCTGCTCCATTTGCTCTCTCTTCTCCTCTGAGACTCAAAGTATGTAATGTTAGATTATTTCACTGTCTTCTATGTGCCAAATCTCTTATGCTCTGTTCTGTTACATAACAAGTCACCTCAAAACTCAGCAGCTTGCTTAGGACACCAACCATTTTCTTTGCTTGTGATGCTGTGCTCATCTAGGCAATTCTGGTGGTGCCTGTGGTCACTCAATGTGCATATCATCATCTGGTGACTTGAGTGGGGCTGAATGGTCTCATTCAAATGCCTGACGGTCTGTGTCAACTATTGGCTGGTGGGTCTATGGAGCCTCTACTGGAACAGCTCATCTCTATCGCATGTGACCTCTCACCCTCCAGTAGGCTAAACCAGGCCTTCTTCAATGCAGTGCTCTAAGAAGTGGGTGAAGACAGAGCTGCAAACCTACACAAGCACTAGCCTCCAGAACCTACACAATACCACTCTGGCCACATTCTAATGGTCTAAGCAAGCCACAAGGCCAACTAAGATTCAGTTCAGTTCAGTTCAGTCACTCAGTTGTGTCCGACTCTTTGCGACCCAATGGACTGCAACACGCCAGGCTTCCCTGTCCACCACCAACTCCTGGAGCTTACTCAAACTCATGTCCACTGAGTCGGTGATGCCATCCAACCATCTCATCCTCTGTCATCCCCTTCTCCTCCTGCCTTCAAACTTTCCCAGCATCAGGGTCTTTTCAAATGAGTCAGTTCTTCACATCAGGTGGCCAAAGTATTGGAGTTTCAGCTTCAGCATCAGTTCTTTCAGTGAATATTCAGGGTTGATTTCCTTTAGGATTCAGTTTAGCCTACTGGAGGGTGAGAGGTCACATGCAATAGAGATGAGCTGTTCCAGTTGAGGCTCCATAGACCCACCAGCCAACAGAATCTTTCCTTTAGGACTCTCAAGAGTCTTCTCCAACACCACAATTCAAAAGCATCAATTCTTTGGCTCTCAGCTTTCTTTATATTCCAACTCTCACATCCATACACGACTACTGAAAAAACCATAGCTTTGATTAGACGGACCTTTGTTGGCAAAGTCATGTCTCTGCTTTTGGGGTGGGAAAAGAGATGTCATCTCTTAATGGGAGAAAAGCCAAAGTCACACTGCCAAGGGATGTACAAACAAGGACGGGAGGAGTTATGGCAGCCATCTCTGCAAACAAGCTACTATGGTCTGCCCTCTGGCAGTAATTCACATGTTTCCCACATGCAAAACAGACTCACCCCCTCCCAAGACCCCCAAAGTCATCCAATCATGGTATCAGGCCCAAGGTCCATTTTCCCATGAGAAACAAGTCATGTTTACAAGCAAAAGAGACTTCTTGGGTGCAGCTCCTCCTATTTTTGCAAAGATCTGGGAACTAAAAAGACAAATTATCTGTCCCCAACACTTCCAACATTTAATGATAAAACGGGGATTAAAAAATACTCCAATTCAAAGGAGAAACAATAGGAAGTACATTAACAGTCACTGCTGCTGCTGCTAAGTCGTTTCAGTTGTGTCCGACTGTGCGACCCCAGAGACAGCAGCCCACCAGGTTATCCCTGGGATTCTCCAGGCAAGAACACTGGAGTGGGTTGCTATTTCCTTCTCCAATGCATGAAAGTGAAAAGTAAAAGTAAAGTTGCTCAGTCAGGTCCGACTCTTAGCGACCCCACGGACTGCAGCCTACCAGACTCCTCCGTCCATGGGATTTTCCAGGCAAGAGTACTGGAGTGGGGTGCCAGGGCCTTCTCCGTAACAGTCACCGGTCCACACCAATTCTGAAGTCCAGATGGGTAGACGGTGTCAGGTTTCCTTACTCCACAGGCACGGATTTTGTTTTGCTTTTCTCTGTGGTCCAATTCTGATCCCTGGGAGTGGCTTCCTAATCCATGGTTCCCCTCTGTTCTTAGAAGCCCTCCGGGGTCCGGAAAAATCTCCCTTACTATGAGAAATGACTAATGTTTACAGCTGAACAACTTTCCCAGTCTGCTTCCTATTCATAGGAAATTGAAAGTTCTGAGGCCTCTTTAAAGTTTGAACTGTCTCTGTCCCTTGCAGTCCCTTTGGTACATTCATCAATATAAGTATCTTGAAAAGTTTATGAGTTTCCTATGAATCATACTGAAAATTCACTTCTTGCCCCAAAAACATATCCATAACTTTTCTGCACAGACCTCTCTATACCTTGGGCATGTCAGGCTGCTGTGGGACAACGTTTTTAAAATTCTTAGAAGTCCTTTTTTTCCTAGTTCTTAAATTATTTCTGAGGTTTTAAAGGATCTTCCAGGCACTCTTGATTTGGGCTCTACTCTGAAGTCATTTTTTACTTTGAAAATTTTTTGCCAGCACCAGAGAGATCGGTAATGAAAAACAGCTCTATTTTTAAACTCAACAAGTTTGGAACACCTTTTTTAGTTCACTTCTTTTTTATAGTTAAAAAACAATCATAAGCATTCAATAGATACTTTTAACACTTTATCTAAAAGATCTCTTTAAGTAGATCTAGGAGTTCAGTACAGTCTCTGCTTTCCAAATTACCTCAGGTAACTGTTTCATCATTACAGAACATGGGTGACCTTTCCCCTCATTTCCGTTTCATCCTGCACCAAAAGTTTTTTTATCATTCCTCTAGGCTTCATTACCAAGCTCCTTACCATCTTTTCCAGACTTCACCTATGAGCCAGTCTCAAAGCAAATGCCACATCAGTTCAGTTTACTTCAGTCACTCAGTTGTGTCCGACTCTTTGTGACCCCATGAATCGCAGCACGCCAGGCCTCCCTGTCCATCACCA
>NW_011495033.1:10456264-10456507 GCF_000754665.1 Bison bison bison | reverse complement strand
AAATCCCAGAGCTGATCTTCTTCAGAATGGACTGGTTGGATCTCCTTGCAGTCCAAGGGACTCTCAAGAGTCTTCTCCAACACCACAGTTCAAAAGCATCAATTCTTCGGTGCTTAGCTTTCTTCACAGTCCAACTCTCACTTTCATACATGACCACTGGAAAAACCATAGCCTTGACTAGACGGACCTTTGTTGGCAAAGTAACGTCTCTGCTTTTCAATATGCTATCTAAGTTGGTCATAA
>NW_011495033.1:10450024-10455643 GCF_000754665.1 Bison bison bison | reverse complement strand
AGATATACAGCCTTGACGTACTCCTTTTCCTATTTGGAACCAGTCTGTTGTTCCATGTCCAGTTCTAACTGTTGCTTCCTGATCTGCATATAGGTTTCTCAAGAGGCAGGTCAGGTGGTCTGGTATTCCCATCTCTTTCAGAATTTTCCACAGTTTATTGTGATCCACACAGTCAAAGGCTTTGGCATAGTCAATAAAGCAGAAATAGATGTTTTTCTGGAACTCTCTTGCTTTTTCTATGATCCAGCGGATGTTGGCAATTTGATCTCTGGTTCCTCTGCCTTTTCTAAAACCAGCTTGAACATCTGGAAGTTCACGGTTCACGTACTGCCGAAGCCTGGCTTGGAGAATTTTGAGCATTACTTTACTAGCATGTGAGGTGAGTGCAATTGTGCGGTAGTTTAGTTACTTTTTTTGCCAGGGCAGCATTACACCTTTAGGTATCAGTTTTTAGGTCAGTTATGCATTGATGCCTACCAAACCACCAAAATTTCAGTGACTTAGGGCACTAACCACTTTGCTTACAGCAATTTGAGCTGGGCCCAGTTGGGCAGTTCTTCTGCTGATCTTGGCTAGGAGCCATTCAGGGAGTTAGCCATCTAGCAACTTAACTAAGCTTGGAAGGTTTAATATGAACTCATGTACATGTCTCAAAGGTATAGATGAAACTGTCAGGTCTAGGAAGCCTCAGATGAGACAATTCATCTCTGCTTTGTGTGGCCTCTCTTTTTCCAGAAGCCTAGACTATGCTCTTCACAAGGCGAGTCTGAGGTTCATTCCAAAAGGCCAAGGGCAGAAGCCAGAAACCACTTGCAGCTTTGGTTTTGAAACTAGTCACCATTTCTACTGTATTCTATTGGTCAACCAACACAAGTCACAAGGTCAACCAAAACTCAAAGGGTGGAAGGAAAAAAAGTCACTATTTCTTCATGGGAAGAAGGCAAAATCATACTATAAAGGAAGTGTATATAGGGATGGAAAGAGATATCATGGTCATCTTTGCAAATAATCTCTCACAAGCTCTTTTCTGTATTTTTCATCCTTTTTGTCTCTTCATGCTTCAGTCTGAGCTTTCTTCTGACTTGCCTTCCAGTTGCTAATTATTTCTTCAGTTGCATCTAAGATGCCATTAAACCCCTCTATTGACTTAATTTTCAGTTCAGTTCAGTTGCTCAGTCCTGCTCAACTTTTTGCGACCCCACGGACTGTAGTACACTAGGCTTCCCTGTCCATCACCAACTCTGGGAGCTTACTCAAACTCATGTACATTGAGTCAGTGATGCCATCCAACCATCTCATCTTCTGTCACCCCCATCTCCTCCTGCCCTCAATCTTTCCTAGCATCAGGGTTTTTTCTAACGAGTCAGTTCTTTGCATCAGGTGGCCAAAGTATTGGAGCTTCATCATCAATCCTTTCAGTGAATATTCAGAACTTGAATATTCAGAACTGGTTTGATCTTCCTGCTGTCCAAGGGACTCTCAAGAGTCTTCTCCAACACCACAGTTCAAAAGCATCAATCCTTCAGCACTCAGCTTGCTTTATGGTCCAGCTCTCACATCCATACATGACTACTGGAAAAAACATAGCTTTGACTAGACGGACCCTTGCCGGTAAAGTAATGTCTCTGCTTTTTAATTTGCTGTCTAGGTTGGTCATAGTTTGTCTTCCAAGGAACAAGCGTCTTCTAATTTCATGGCCACAATCACCATCTGCAGTGATTTTGGAGCCCAAGAACATAAAGTCTGTCACTGTTTCCACTGTTTCCCCATCTATTTCCCATGAGGTGATGGGACCAGATGCCATGATCTTAGTTTTTTGAATGTGGAGTTTTAAGCCAGCTTTTTCACTCACTCTTTCACCTTCACCAAGAGGCCCTTTAGTTCGTCTTCAATTTTGGCCATAAGGGTGGTATCATCTGCATATCTGAGGTTGATATTTCTCCCTGCAATCTTGATTCCAGCTTGTGCCTCATCCAGTCCAGCATTTCGCAAGATGTACTCTGCATATAAGTTAAATAAGCAAGGTAACAATATATAGCCTTGATGTATTCCTTTCCCAATGTGTAACCAGTCCATTGTTCCATGTCTGGTTCTAACTGTTGCTTCTTAACCTGCATACAGATTTTGAGGAGGCAGGTGAGGTGGTCTGGTATTCCCATCTGTTGAAGAATTTTCCAGTTTGTTGTGATCCACATAGTCAAAGGCTTTGGCATAATCAATGAAGCAGAAGTAGATGTTTTTCTGGAACTCTCTTGCTTTTTCTATGATCCTGCAGATGTTGGCCATTTGATCTCTGGTTCCTCTGCCTTTTCTAAATCCAGCTTGGACATCTGGATGTTCTCAGTTTATGTACTGTTGAAGCCTAGCTTGGAGAATTTTCAGTATTACTTAATTTCAGAGAGCCTGAGTGAGGCCAAGCCAAGAGCATCCAGATCAGGAATTAACCATTCTACACACTTTATCTAAGATGTCAGCACAAGCAGGGCACAAAAACATAGGAAGGTACTGACTCTTCCTTGTTACTAGGAAGGCCTATGAGCCATACAAATCAAATAGGGAAGAGCTATCTGAGAAACTGAGCAGTTTTACATAAGACAGAATAATGACTGCTTGAATTAGCTAAATGAATAAAACCTTAGATTGAATTGGACATTTCACTGATATTTTTTCCCCCTGCTACTAAGAAGGTAGAGGTTAAAGCGAATGATTAGATTAGTTACAAACAAAAAATTTAAATATTTTCTGGACATCCAAATTATAGTGTGAATTAAATCACATATCTCTAATATACATATTAGTTCAAATAAAGAACAACAACTTGTACTCCACCTGTCTGAAGAGGTTAGGGAAGTCATCTGCATTGTTGACTTTTCTGATTCCCTTCCCTCCTCCTCCTTCTGAGGCCTTGATCATTACTGGATATCCAACTTCCTCCGCTGCCTTCAAGAAGAAAGAGAAAAATTGAAGTGAGAATGGTATTAGTAGAGAAGGAGAAAACTGGCATTTTCTCCCTTTAAAAAAATGCTGTCATCTGGTAGGTCTATTAATATATATACATTAAAATAGAAAGATCCTGAAGATATGGTATTAGATGAGAAAAGAAGTACCAGAATAGTATTTGCAGTAATGGATTGATCCAAAAGAAACTGTGTTTGTCCTTTTTTAAAAAATACTTCTTTATTTATTCAACAGTGATGGGTCTCAGATGTGGCATGTGGGGTCTTTCACTGTGGCCCATGGACTCTCTGGCTGTGGTATGTGGGCTCAGTTGCTCTGTGGCACGTGGGCCCTTAGTTCCCTGACCAGGGATCAAAACAAAGTCCCCTGCATTGCAAGGCAGACTCTTAACCACTGGACCACCAGAAAAGTCCCAAAAGAAACTGTACTTTTTGGTAGGTAAAAAATGGTTCTATATTGGCAATTTTGTATGGTTCAATCTAAAATAATCCCATATAGGTCAAAAACAAAGTAAAACTATATATATACACACACACACACACACATATATATATATGTACATATATATATATATAAAATTATGTACACATTCATACACTTACATATGTAAGTACAAAAAAACAAGTCTAGACTATCGACCACTGGTGATTTATAAAGGGAAGATGAGTAGATATAAACTTTCACTTTTTACTGTATATATTACTGTATTATTAGAATTTCTTATAATATGCAAGAATTTGTGCCTTAACCATAATTTTTATTTCTTAAAAATTTACCAAAGTGTACATTTTCTTTGTTCCATAACTTTTCGTTTTAAAAAAGACAAAGAAAACACAGGCAGTTCACTTAATATAAGCTGACCACCTCAGCACAGCTTCTGATCTTCTGACAACATAGAAGACTCAACAAATCAGGATTCTCACATATCCAGAAATTTTTTCTCACTTGACTTTTTATAAAAGATAAAAATAACAAGATACCAAAACATTAATAGTCAGAAAACTAATTTTAAACAAATGCCCTAAATGTGCTTTTCATATTTACAGTATTTTATGAGATGATCCCAAAACTTTTCGAATATTTAATTATATATCCATTAAGCAAGGAGCCAATTAAGTCAAGATATACCTATTTATTAGATTGCTATGCTATTACTAAAAGGTCTGAGGTAGCCTTTACATGTAATAATATGGAAGATATCCACATTGTAGCTAAGGCAAAAAGCAGATTGGGGAAAAGTTAACCAAAAGTTTAAAACAACTGAGTCATTCCTTTGTTGAAACATTCCAGTCTTATATAGTTTACATTATAAAAACATCTAAAAAATGTGTCACCAGAAAAAGACCATTTTAATTTTTGTCAGTAGTTTTAGGCATGAAAATCCTTCATAGTCCCATTTCTTCTAAATTCTCTTAACTTCTATGCTTACAAGCAAAATCAGCATGAACTCAGTCAGTGGGTGATAAATGATTGAAGAAGCAGGCACAAATGTGGGAAAGACTAAAAAATAGGAGAGCCCACATGATATAAGAACAAGGCAGGCCTTTAAAATACATACATAAGTTCTAGACACAGGTCATCCATTTAAAGTATTTTAGAAAAATTTTAATGCCACGAGGAAAATTCTTATATATAGGAAGAAGAAATCTTGGATTATAAAAACAATATATATGGTAAGACCCTAATTTCATAACTATTGTAACAGTTATAGTTATGGGAACCTATTAATAAAGACTGTCATTAAATGAATCTATGAACCAAAAAAGGCTGGCAAAAATTTTATGTTTATATTATAACCAGGAAAAAAAGGAATTTTAACTGATAAGCAATATAGCTAATTCCCTACAAAGGGTTTCTACTCTTTTGCAAATTATAGCAAATAGGACATACATCAGCAATTCAATTGGAAACATTAATTCTTCCTATTAAGGAGGTTACAGGATGCTTAACTTGAAATGCAAGCAACAGAGCAAAATCAGTTGAATATGCACCATTCCTCTTGAATTTATTGCAGATGAGTCAAACATGAGTAGCTTGCTTTTCTAAAATATAGCTCTTTGATCATCTCCCTGGTGGCATAACTGACACTTCCAACTAGTTAAAAAGTGAAAGGAGAAATAACTGGAGGGGACTGTGAAGGAAAGAAAAAATACTGTTGAAGAAAAGATCTCCTTTTGCTTCGGTGCATGTTTCTACATAGACAGACAATAATTAGAAGAACAGTTTCAGCCTCTATCAGCTCCCTCCCTCACTCCTCTCCAAAGCAAAAAGAATGAACTCTGATCTGTCAGTTTGGAAGGAGAAACTGAGCATGTATAGCTCAGCCTTTTCCCCTTTGATATCAGCCCACTACACAGAACACATGTTCTTTCTCAGCTCTCAGTCATACAATAAACTAAATGGCAAAAGCCGTCTCTGTGATTACTCACATTGCCAGTAACCAGTGAGTGAGCCTGCTTAACTGATGTTCACTTTACGAATCTGATTGTTGCTGCACAGTTAGGACATTTTCATCACCATATCTGTTCGTATTAAAGCTGACATTTTGATCTCTGTCTGCCAGGGTTCTTGGTTCTGAACTCAAGCGGGGCAAAAAAGCGGTTTGCCCCTAACTCCACCACACACCCACACACACACACACACACACACACACACACTCAC
>NW_011495033.1:10420290-10449924 GCF_000754665.1 Bison bison bison | reverse complement strand
GAGAAAGAATCAGGACCTCCTTAAAGCTATGATTTAACCACCTAAGAAGTGTTCTGTCCAGGTGAGTGGCTTGCTTCAAAACAAATTTAAATTGTTTTTGTGAAACGTAGGTCACTTCCTCATTCTATTACATAAACTACATCTCCTGGTCTTACAACCCTAACACTCTCATGGGTATATATCATAAACCAGGCTCCAAATCCCCATATTTGGGACTATAATTGGTCCGTTGAACATGATCACACCCCAGAGTTAGTAACCTACCTTCAGCCCATCATCCACATCCTTCACATAACCTTTTTCATATAGTTCCTGAGGAACATTTAAAATTCGTTTTGAAAAATCATTTTCGTGCCAGTCCACACAAAGACCTGCAACAGATAACAGTGACTTAAAAGCAGCTACAAGAATTTCTGTTCTTGTCGATTTTCTTCTTACACCTTCTTTAAAATGCTTTCATATTTATTCAAACTTGAGGGTAGATGTGAGAAAGAAGAATACCATAAAACCCTGATCAGTCCTTGGAGTTAGCAGGATTTACCTAATATCAACATCTGGCCACTTGGGTTCTGATGCTGGAAAAAGTCAAGAGAGATAATAGGCAGCAACTTAAAAAAAAACAAAACAGAAACGCAAGGACCTGAATACAAGACAAACAAACAAAAAAAAGCATGCCAGACTTCTCACAGAAACTCAGCAAGCAAAGGATCTTCGATTTGTGTGTTCAGGCCTGCTCCAGGGCCAGAGGTCTGAGAAATAATTCAATCTTTATGAGCCCTTGGAAATGGAAATGGCGGTTTTATTGGCCTCAGCAGAGTCATGACGCCAAGCTTCCTGACTGTCCCTGTACTCAGCCACAAGGGGAATGGTACAGCCTCTCCATTCAAACAAGAACAAACTCAACCTTTTATTTTAAACTGTTTGACCCAGCAGGTCTGGAAAGGATATTGCAATTCCCCTGGAGAGCCAGAGTAACAAGAGTTCAAATCTGTTTAGACTCAAAACAACGGTAGTTCCCATTTGTAAGAGGTTTTAGTGTGTGTCTGCTCCCTGTGCTTGAGGACCGAAAAACAGAAGTTCATAATACTGACAGCTCTAATAATCCACATGGCACTCTTTAAGGGATCTGTCAAGAATAAATCATTTTTAGAAAAAATTCAGGCTTCTGCATGCTTGGAAGAAAGGTTGATTATTGACCCCAGTTTTCAGGGCAAATGAGTGGTTGAATGGTATTAAACAGGCAAAACAAACTGTCAACAGATTGTAGGCTCACATTAAGAAAATACTGGCCAAAAAGACTATATACGTGGATCCACATGACTGAATCACTTTGTTGTACACCTGAATCTAACACAACATTGTTAATCAACTATACGCCAATATAAACATTTTCAAAATATAAAGACTGAATAAACAAAAAGAAAGAAAGAAAATACTGGCAGGCAAATATCTAAGTAAGTGGGTTTTAGCTTTTTCTTAGTGATTTCAGTCATCGCCCAGGCAAGTTCAAAGGCCTATTCCACCTAAGAAGACCATCTCTGAGGAAGATCCTAGCCTAGGAAGACCTATCCTAGCATAGATCTGAATCCACAGAAGCAGATGAATTTCCTCAGAGTTTTTCCAAATTAAGTCCCAAGATCATTTACATTACCGTTTAGTGTCTCTGAACCTTGTACAAAATTTACATTCTTAAGACATGATAGGATGTTGTATGAAAGGAGCAAAGGTTAGCACTCCCCTTGACAGAGATGGAAGAGGCTCTTGGGCCTGACAACACGCATATGCTTAAGACATGATAGAATCATAGATACAGCAATTAAGCCAGGAGATACAAGCTACCAATCAATCAACTTGGATTCTATTTCTTGTCAAATATTTAATACATTTTAAAGCAGGCCTAAGCCCCCAGCCACAGTCCCAAATACCCTACTGAGCTTTTCTGCACTTTAAGATACAAACAAGAAATAAAATTTCTTACCACTGCCACTCCATGGAAGAGTTGGGATACCAGCAGTTTGAGCCACTATGGAAGATGCGATCTTATCCCCCAGAGCCCACATGGCTTGGCTTGGAGGACCTAAAAACAAAACAAGAAAAGAACCCTGACTGTAACATTTTGGCCTCATTTCTTTCCCAAGTATTTTGTCTTTCATATAATTGTTTTTGTATTTGTCTTGTACCCCCCGCATCGCATACTATCCATATCAGAAACTTGATGACGGGGACTGCTGTGTTTTGGCTCATCTTTGTATCCTTTATAGAACCTAATGTAGCAGATTTTTACACACAGAGAGAATTCAATATATGTCAATATATGCTGAATTCAACCCCTGACAAATCATCCTTCATGATCCAACACTACCAGATTAACAAAGTCTTCTCTTTTTTTATGATTATCCTGAAATAAGGACAATAAAGTTTTGGGGTTCAAGTCTAAAATATTATACTCTCCTTGGACTTAGGGAAACCCAAAAGGAAGATTTATCATTAATAGGCTTTACAAAGCATAATCATCATTGTTGAGACAAAGACAGAAACACTTACCACCATATAACCTTGATTTTTCTCTCTCTATAGGAGAGCAGAAAAGTCAGAAGAAATAACCCTCACTTACAGGACTATAACCTATATGCCTAAATGTGAAGGTACTGATTCATATTTAAGGGCACACTGATTGTTGAATATAAAAGCCCAGTGCGTGATGAAAAATAAAAGCCTAGTATGTGTTAAACAGAAGAAAAGCAAAATATAGAGGGGGAATATGGACCAAAATGACAGAGTGAAACAGAAAAACAGGAAGAGTACGTCAGAAAGGCTTACCCATGAAGGCGATGCCATTTTTCAAGAGAAGTTCTGGGAGCTTGGGATTCTCAGAAGCATGACCCCAGCCAGCCCAAACTGCCTACAAGGGAACACAATATGATTCATTCTTAAAATTCGTAGTAAAACGAACACGATTCAACTGTATTCCTCTCTAACCAAGACTGGCTGTACTTCATGAGGTACAATAGTGCCATAGCAGCCTAATGCTTAATTCAGCTTTTATGCCCGATTCTTGGCCAACTTTTTACAGAACAACAATAAGCAGTCGACTGTGGTAAAACCTCTGAAGACGTCAAAAACAAGTTGAAACTGATGTTAAGATCCAGCTGGTACTGTTGCGCTTCAGGAAAGTCAGTTCATACCTTTCAACTACACTCTACAGAGCCTCTTCTAGACATGCTGGGTTTTTTTTGTAGATTGCATTACTTTGGCCACCCAACTCCACCTTTATATCTAGTGGTTATACTGCCATACAAATGTCAAGTTTTTTTCCTCTTTGGGCTTTAAGACACTTACCCTAAACTCTCTACAACAATGTGATAGAGAAGAAAAAACCTCCTTCTACACTACTGTGGTTCTAGACTAAGAGTATTTCATTGGAAGTAGGTAACTTTCACTTAGTGGGAGGTTTGAAGGTGAAATGGATAGAATAATCTCTGAAAGACCCTTACAAACCTCTTGTTTAGATGATGTTTACTTTATGGTGACTCATTTCACTCTTCTCATCTTTCTTTTCCCTCTCTGTATATACCATATAAAGGCTCTTATCGAGGTTCAGAAAAGATGCTTTATATAAAATTAAAATTTCTTCACTGGCTATCCCCTCGTGCCTAATTGTAAAATGGTTGAATTTGGCACAGGGAACGCTTCTCAATAATCTATAACAACCTATATGGGGAAAGAATCTAAATAACAGTGGAAGACCTGAACCAAAGGCCAGACACTATAAAACTCTTAGAGAAAAACACAGAACACTCTTTGACATAAATCGCAGCAGGATCTTTTCTGACCCGCCTCCTAGAGTAATGAAAATAAAAACAAAAATTAACAAATGGGACCTAATCAAACTTAAAAGGAAAGGAAAGCAAAGGAAACCATAAGCAAGGTGAAAGGACAATCTTCAGAATGGGAGAAAATATTTGCAAACGAAGCAACTGATATAAAACTGAGAATACGTTTTATTCTCCAAAACACAAACGTAATAGTGGATATATGTCTGTGGATACCTGATTTACTTTGCTGTACAGCAGAAACTAACACAACGTTTTAAATCAAACATACTCCAGTAAAAATAAAATGTTTTTTTTTTTAAAAGGCTGAATCTGGTTTTCAAGGAGACGCTGGCATGTCTTACTTGCACGGGGATCCTTTTAGCAATGTCAAGAATTAACTCCACATTTGCATAGTTGTTGTTGTTGGGGCCTCCTGGCACGGGCACGTAGTGATCCGCCATCTTAATGTATTCTGGAAACACAAGCACATCACCAATAATTAAAATTTATTTTCAGAAATGTAACATCAGAGCAAAAACTACACAGAAGACAAGTACCATCATATGTAAGCATGGGACAAACTACATTCGTGGGATAACTTCCAGAACCATTCATTTGGAGGTTCTTTGTTAAGTCACAGGCACTAAAATGTGATAATCTCAGGAAGCTCTGACACCAAGCAGCAGTTCCCAAACAGTTCACTGTGTCAGCTTTTTGAAGAGTCATTATGATCTCTATATTAAGGGTGACGTGTCACTGAGAGGCCCATTATTCTGTTCGGAGAAAAAGTTCTATGACACCTTTCATCTTTAACTTGCACTATATTCTGAGAAGGCCCCTTTCCTGATATAAAGCCGGGACAAAATGAGGAAACCGGGGAGAGACTGGAGGGTTTGTAGACTTGTTAAACAGGAAAGGTGAGTTACAGAAGTCTGTCAAGTGCTTGAAAAACATTTGTTTATCTGAAATGTTCAGGATACTACGGATTTGAAAGATACTTAAAAAGCTAACTTCTTTCCTTATTTTTTTTTTGGGGGGGGGGCACAGTATCCCCTTTCAAATCTGTGACCTGATGTTTCTTCCTTTTCTGGAAGTAATTGTGGCAGAGCAGCTACAATGTAAAGACTGTACTAAGCTCTTTATATACATTACTTTATTTAATACTCAGTAATCCTTTTTATAATAGGTATTATGAGCATCCAGTTTATAGGGAATTACGTCTTAGAGCAGTTAACTAATTTGCTCAAGGTCCATCTCCACCATATTTTTTAAAAAGACTCTTTTTGGGGGTGGAATTTGGTTGCTGTGCTAGGTCTTTGTTGCTGCATGCCGGCTTTTCCCAGTTACAGGTACTGGGGTTACTCTTCATTGCAGTGCGCAGGCTTCTCATTGAGGTGGCTTCTTTCACTGCAGAGCAAAGGTTCCAGGCGTGCGGGCTTCAGTAGCTAAGGCTCCCTGGCTCAGCAGTTGTGGAGTCTGGGCTTAATTGCTCCATGGCTTATGGGATCTTCCCAGACCAGGGAAGGAACCCATGTCCCTTGAAAGATCCCACAAGCTGCAGAGCAACTAAGCCTGTGTGCCACAATTATTAAGCTTGTGCTCTAAAGCCTGGGAATTGCAACTATTAAAGCCCACGAGCTCCAGAGCCTGTGCTCTGCAACAAGAGAAGCCACAGAGTGAGAAGACTGTGCACTGCAAAAGAGAGTAGCCCCTGATCACCACAACTAGAGAAAAGCCTGCACAGCAACGAAGACCTAGCACAGCCAAAAATAAAAATAAAACGTTTTGAAAAAGAATGGAGCCCATCTCACTGGGAGACTTTTCCTTGCTGGCTTGCAGGAAGCAGGAAGTCATTTGGGGATGGCCCACATGGCAAGGAGCCAAGAGCAGGCTCCAGCTAACAACCAGAGACACATTCAGGCCCTCAGTCCAATAGCCCACGGAAAACTGAGTGCTGCGAACAACTACGTGAGCTTGAAGGCAGACCCATCCCAGGCTGAGCCTCAGACAGGACGGCAGCCCCACTCGAACACTGATGGCGGCCTGATAACCGGAAGTCAAAGACCCAGCTATAGAAACTGTGAGATAATAAATGTCCACTGCTGCTTTTCTTTGGAGGGATACTTGCCATATGGTAATACAGTATTTTATTTATTCTGTCCATTAGTAACTACTATTGGATAACTTCTACAATATTAATAGAACTTAATCTAAAAGAAGTTCAACTTACATTAGTTTTTTTGCATTTCAATACTGGATATTAAAATTATGATGGCCGAAATTTTATGTCAAAAATTTATAGTGGATGTTTGACATTAGTTGTTTACATACAATTCAGTTTTTGGTGGAAAATGGTTTGGCTGCAAGAGAGAACATTTGGTTTACTTCAACTAATAGGAATATCTCTTAATGCTGGGATGGCCTCTTTGTATTTCTTCTGCTGTTGATTTTTGGCACAGTTATCTGTGACTGTATGAACAGAGCTGAGTGGAGAGGTGCTCATCATGCTTATTCCAAATAAGAGTATGTAACCAATTACTACAGGAATGAGGTGCAATTGTCCAATATTTTTGAGGCCAACAGGTTAAGTATAAGGAGTTTAGCTAAGATTCAGGAATTAAAGCCTGAAGCTTCACATGAAGCCAAACTGAGAGTCCAAAACCTTGCCAGTCTTCATATCCTCCAGTATTACCCTCCACAAACAGATCTTTCAAGTTGCTACCTGAATCATCCAATTATTTACACATATATTTTAAAGGTATCTATCTTTTGGATAAGATGCATGTTGAAATATTTACAGATGCAATAAACATTTGCTTTAGAAATTATGCTTGGAGGAGAGAGGAGGTATAAGTACAGCTGAAAGAAGTTGATTTTGGATAACAGATAGATGGGAAGGAGTTCATTACGCTCTTCAACATTTGAATTGTGAAAAACAACAACTAATTCACTTAAAATGCAAATCTTTAATGTCTGATATACATGCAGACACAGACGCACACACACATACCTAAAAAGATAAAGTCCATGCTTTTAAGGATGAAAAACAAGACCATCCTTGACAAATACTAGGTCACGTCTAGATCTTGTCAGATAGATAAGCTATCTGCAGTTTCCAGATAACCTCTGTGTCACACCTTCAAATATTTGCATATATGTTCTTTCTGCCTGTAATACCCTTGTCTTGCCTCTAGTTCAGTTCAGTCACTCAGTCATGTCCGACTCTTTGCGATCCCATGAATTGCAGCACGCCAAGCCTCCCTGTCCATCACCAACTCCCGGAGTTCACTCAGACTCATGTCCATCGAGTCAGTGATGCCATCCAGCCATCTCATCCTCTGTCGTCCCCTTCTCCTCCTGCCCCTAATCCCTCCCAGCATCAGAGTCTTTTCCAATGAGTCAACTCTTCGCATGAGGTGACCAAAGTCCTGGAGTTTCAGCTTTAGCATCATTCCTTCCAAGGAAATCCCAGGGCTGATCTTCAGAATGGACTGGTTGGATCTCCTTGCAGTCCAAGGGACTGTCAAGAGTCTGCTCCAACACCACAGTTCAAAAGCACCAATTCTTCGGCACTCAGCTTTCTTCACAGTCCAACTCTCACATCCATACATGACCACTGGAAAAACCACAGCCTTGACTAGACGGACCTTTGTTGGCAAAGTAATGTCTCTGCTTCTCAATATGCTATCTAGGTAGGTCATAACTTTCCTTCTAAGGAGTAAGCGTCTTTTAATTTTATGGCTGCAGTCGCCATCTGTAGTGATTTTGGAGCCCAGAAAAATAAAGTCTGACACTGTTTCCACTGTTTCCCCATCTATTTCCCATGAAGCGATGGGACCAGATGCCATGATCTTCGTCTTCTGAATGTTGAGCTTTAAGCCAAATTTTTCACTCTCCACTTTCACTTCCATCAAGAGGTTTTTGAATTCCTCTTCACTTTCTGCCATAAGGGTGGTGTCATCTGCATATCTGAGGTTATTGATATTTCTCCTGGCAATCTTGATTCCAGCTCGTGCCTCTTCCAGCCCAGCGTTTCTCATAATGTAGTCTGCATACAAGTTAAATAAGCAGAGTGACAATATACAGCCTTGACGTACTCCTTTTCCTATTTGGAACCAGTCTGTTGTTCCATGTCCAGTTCTAACTGTTGCTTCCTGACCTGCATATAGGTTTCTCAAGAGGCAGGTCAGGTGGTCTGGTATTCTCTTCTCTTTCAGAATTTTCCACAGTTTATTGTGATCCACACAGTCAAAGGCTTTGGCATAGTCAATAAAGCAGAAATAGATGTTTTTCTGGAACTCTCTTGCTTTTTCTATGATCCAGTGGATGTTGGCAATTTGATCTCTGGTTCCTCTGCCTTTTCTAAAACCAGCTTGAACATCTGGAAGTTCACGGTTCACGTATTGCTGAAGCCTGGCTTGGGGATTTTTGAGCATTACTTTACTAGCGTGTGAGATGAGTGCAACTGTGTGGTAGTTTGAACATTCTTTGGCATTGCCTTTCTTTGGGATTGGAATGAAAACTGACCTTTTCCAGTCCTGTGGCCACTGCTGAGTTTTCCAAATTTGTTGGCATATTGAGTACAGCACTTTCACAGCATCATCTTTCAGGATTTGGAATAGCTCAACTGGAATTCCATCACCTCCACTAACTTTGTTCATAGTGATGCTTTCTAAGGCCCACTTGACTTCACGTTCCAGGATGTCTGGCTCTAGGTAGTGATCACACCATCGTGATTATCTGGGTCGTGAAGCTCTTTTTTGTACAGTTCTTCTGTGTATTGTTGCCACCTCTTCTTAATATCTTCTTCTTCTGTTAGGTCCATATCATTTCTGTCCTTTATCGGGCCCATCTTTGCATGAAATATTCCCTTGGTATGACTAACTCTTACTCATTCTTGGGTAGACATAACCACTTTCAGAAATCTCTCTTAACTATGTTAACTCCTCTTAACTCTTAACCCAAGAGCAGGGACCAGAGTTAAGATGTCTCATCTCTGTGTTCTCATAGTACCCTGTACATATTCCTATTATAGCACTTACCTCATTGCATTGAAATTATTCGTTTCCTAGAGCAAGATCACAGCGTATTAAACTGTGGGTCTCCATGCTCACTGAGTGAATGAATACATGAATTAATAGGAGTACCAAATAGAAATATGGAAAAAGAAATCATGCAAGGTAGCTTACATTTATTATAGACAACTTCTTCTTTACAACTATCCAGTGAAACAGACATGACTTTCCTTGTACAGATACAAGACTGCAGCTCAAAGATGTTGAAGGATCAATCTAAATGAACAACATCTGCTTTCCAATCAACTGGTGCCTTCTTTTTCTAAAGATAACATTATAACCCTTACTGCCTTAGGAAGAGTCTTAATATCATTGTCTCAAGACAGAGAGTACATATAAGACCAAAATGAGTTTTTAAAGACAACTCTTTAAAGACACAGGTTTGATCCCTGGTTCAGGAAGATACCACATGACACGGAGTGACTAAGTCCACATGCCACTAAGTCCGGGTACTCTAGAGACCGAGAGCTACAACTACGGAGCCTACACACTTTAGAGCCCGTGCTCTACAACAAGAGGAGCCATGGCAATGAGAAGCCCACACACCACAACTACAGAGTAGCCCCAGCTTGCCACAACTGAAGAAAAGCCCGTGCAGCAATGAAGACCCAGTGTAGCCAAAAATAATTAATTAAATTTTTTTAAGTATGAAGCAGAAGTATTAGCTACAATCTTTCAACTATACCAACAATTTACAATAACCTACCACTCTCAGATGGAGGGTCATCTAAGCAGAAAGAATATGCAGAAGAGCCTACAGAGTAAAACTTACTTGGGTCCTAAGAGGTCTCTATTCCCAGGAGGAAGGGGAAAAAGAATCTTAACACTGAAATTCTCTAAAATTCAATGCAGTTCATAAGGGAAAGGGCACGCACTTCCAAGCCTTTCTACTTACACACGCTATAAGAATGTGACTTAGCAAGTAACACTGAAAACCCAAATCAACACTTTGGTTAAATTAACACCCATTTTTACTTAGAAACAGGAGTTTATGTTGAGGCTACATAGAGTACAATCCTGGTCTACGCCTATTATTGACACTTTTTAAAAGACAAGTCCTTGGGTTTGAATCCCCCAAGTTGACATCCTCTTCCTTAAAGGTTGTGCCATTCAATGTTTTACGTTTGAGGATGCTGCTTTCTTAATGTTTAATAACTTACCTGCATTGGCTTTCAGGTCTTCAGGTGTGACCATGACAACAAATCGGATTGCACGTTCATTTCGAAACATCTCATAAGACCACCGGCGGATGGATCTCATGCATTTCACAGCTGCAATGCCATTGTTGGCAATGAGAACCTGGGAGAGTTGGGGGATAGGAATTGCAAAGAAAAGTGGAAAAGGCAGGCAAAGATGGAGGAAAAGACAAGAGAACATTTTTGTACATCTTTCTCTGAAATGCCAGAATTTCAACTAGGAATCTGTATAGCTGGTCTAGGCAATTAAGAACCAACTCCTGCACGGTCAAGGGATGTTTTAAGATGCTAGCAAAGCAAATACTTCAATGCTGCTGTTGTTTAGTCGCTAAGTTGTGTACGACTCTTACGACCCCATGGAATGTAGCCCACAAGGCTTTGTTGTCTATTGGATTTCCCAGGCAAGAAATACTGGAGTGAGTTGCCATTTCCTTCCCCAGGGGATCTTCCTGGTCCAGGGATCAAACCTGTGTCTCCTGCACTGCAGTGGATTCTTTACCACTGACTCACCTGGGAAGTCCAAAATATGCGCCAGCTAAAACTTACTCCTTTCTTAGTTCATTTCCTGAAGGGACACATCAGTTCCTCAAGTCTTATAAGTTGAAAGAGACTCACAGACTTAGAGAACAAACTTATGGTTGCCGGTGGGGGGAGGGATAGTTAGGGAATTTGGGATGGATAACAGAGGTGAGGAGACACGTAATCTATCCTCATTGGAAGACTAATGGAAGTACACCGCTGAAGCAATACTTTTAGGAGTGGGAATACAGGTCCCCACCCTTTAAACTTAATCACTGTAAGCTATTGCAACCAAGTCAATCTCTCAGCTCTGACACGATGTGGATAAAAGTGACTCAGATTTGCTCACGTTTCAAAATACTTATAATCACTTTAAGTACTCTTGCCTGGAAAACCCCATAGACAGAGGAGCCTGGTAGGCTGCAGTCCATGGGGTCGCTAGGAGTCGGACACGACTGAGCGACTTCACTTGCACTTTTCACTTTCATGCATTGGAGAAGGAAATGGCAACCCACTCCAGTGTTCTTGCCTGGAGAATCCCAGGGACGGGAGAGCCTGGTGGGCTTCCATCTATGGGGTCACACAGAGTCGGACACGACTGAAGTGACTTAGCAGCAGCAGCAGCAACATACCCTCTAAATATCTCAAATTTCTGGTGGGATCCATAAGTTACAGTGTATCAAACTTGTTTAAGCCTTCTCTTCTGAAACTCTCTCCACTCCTTTAGCTCTAAACCCCAATTCAATGACACTGACCTCCCCATCATCACCCCACAAGCTAATCAATTTCTCATACTCTCTCATATCAGTGTAGCCCAACTCTAGGAAAACCTTGAAATCTTTCTAAAAGCAACTTATGGGCACTGCTTCACCTTCTTACTTAGTTATGATCAAATTATCAGTGGTAAATACATATTTCAGAAAATAGTGAAATTATCTAATCGTTTAATTTAATTACTTAATAAAGCTAGGGAGGCAGAAAGGATAATTCTGCACAGTCTCAGAAATTCAAGCCACATGCCAGTTTCAAGCAAATCTAGACTACAAATCGAGGCATTAAATCTCATGGGCTTTTGAAAAAATAATTGAGCAGGTTGTAACTTACCTTCTCAATCACTTTATTCCCACCAAAACGAGTAACAAATTCTGCTGGAGAGGCTACAGTGAAATCTCGCTGTGAGTCTATTTTCTTTCGGTCTCGACCTTGCTTGACTAGGTGCAAGCCAGACATGCTGGATCTGTAAAAATAGAGAAATCACGAAAGTCTACAGATGAGATTTCTTCACATCATCTGTCTCCCCTGGAGACCTGCTTTTCACTGCCCAGACTTGAAAGTGTACTTCCTATTGTACCCTTGTGGAAACTGCATGCTGGGAGACCATACAGTTTTTAAACAGAAGAGAGAAAAAGAAAATGATCACTGCTTGTGAAAATTTCAGGGGGGGCGTAAAAAAGTGTTCCCTGAATAATAAAAGGCAATATTAAGGTTTACCAACAGACACCATCACAGAGAGAGAGGCAAAGAATAGATTAAAATGAGATGGTATGCTGCTGCTGCTGCTAAGTCGCTTCAGTCATGTCTGACTCTGTGCGACCCCATACACAGCAGCACACCAGGCTCCTCTGTCCCTGGGATTAATAATATTAATAGACTCAGAGAGACTGTTAAAACTAAAAAATAAACAGTTAGCCAGCCTGCTTCTGAACTATGATTCTGACACACAGAGGACCTGCACCTCTGTTATCTCTAGCCTCCGTCTTTCTTACTAGCTATAACTCCACATTTTTAAATGCCTACTAAACGCTTTAGTTGGGTATTCCATAGATGTTTCAAAATCAACAATTCCAAAAACAATTTATTTATGAGGCAGCATTAAAAAAAACAAATTTCATTGATCTTATGATAACACACTTTTTTTTTTTTTTAGCTTTTTAAAATCTCTGAAATTGCTATGTATCTTACAGTTGATGGTGTGCTTTATTTAAGTGGCAGAATTTCTTTTTCTTATGGTACATACAATAATGATGCCTCTAACAATTAATGGTGCTTTAAATTATATAGCAGGGGAAACAGCATAAGCCTGCGTTTAAATTCCACATCTTCACCAAACAACCTTGCTAAGCTTCACTTTTTCTTTGATAAACTATACATGGTATTGGGACTTCCCTGGTGGTCCAGTGAGTTAAGAATCTACCTGCCAACGTAGGGAATACAGGTTAGACCCCTAGTAAAGGAACGAAGATCCCACATGCTGCAAGGCAACTAAGCCTACAAGTGGCAACTACTGAGCCCGTACACTGTAGAGTCTATGCTCTGCAACAAGAGAAGCCACTGCAATGAGAAGCCAGAACAGCCCCTGCTTGCCACAACTAGAGAAAATCTGCATGCAGGAACAAAGATCCAGCTTAGTCAAAAATAAACAAGAAAGGAGTTGCAAAACATACAGACACACACACACACACACACACACACACACAGTCCCTAGAGATTAGCTTTCAGTTTCTTAGGGAGAAAGAGACGGAGAAGGTATAAACCTAGGATAAATAAAGAACTGTCTAAGAATAAGACAGTAAGGGAAGCAAAGTGTTTATTGATAAAATTAAGGTGGTGAAGGGACTGATCATACGGTCTAATCAATAGTTTAGAGAGCAAAGGAACGTTCTGAGGGTCACTTATAATCAAAAAAGGGAAAAAAACAGAAATATATATTACTTTTAATGATGGGATCCTTCATATAGCCATAACCAGAAGTTAGGCACCATGCTAAAAACAAGATGATAAAGTGGAAAGATACAGAAGACCTCAAAATCTTTACTTCACACCTACCTTTTCTCAGAAAGCTTTTATAGAATGTTGTCTTTCAAAAAGATGAAGTAAACCAAGAAAAAGGGAGACAAGGAATGCAAAATATAGCACAGAAGAAAAGAGAAGGGAATTCTCTTAGATGACTGTTAAAACTGGAGGACAGACTGCTCCAGGAAGAACGTTCCCTTGAAAAAATGGACAGATGGCCTACTGTACTTAACCACAGAAAAACAGAATAAAACTCTGTGTGTGTATGGATGTGCGTAATAAATATATATATAAATATATGTGTGACCAAGGAAACCAGAATTGAAAGAGACGCATGTACCCCAATGTTCATCGCAGCACTGTTTACAATAGCCAAGACATGGAAGCAACCTAGATGTCCATAGGCAGACAAATGGATAAGAAAGCTGTGGTACGTATACACAATGGAGTATTACTCAGCCATTAAAAAGAATGCATTTGAATCAGTTCTAATGAGGTGGATGAAACTGGAGCCTATTATATAGAGTGAAGTAAGTCAGAAAGAAAAACAGCAATACAGTATACTAACGCATATATATAGAATTTAGAAAGATGGTAACGATGACCCTATATGCGAGACAGCAAAAGAGACACAGATGTAAAGAACAGTCTTTTGGACTCTGTGGGAGAAGGCGAGGGTGGGATGATTTTAGAGAATAGCATTGAAACATGTATATTATCATATGTGAAACAGATCGTCAGTCACAGGGTGCTCAGGGCTGGTGCACTGGGATGACCCTGAGGGATGGGATGGGGAGGGAGGTGGGAGCAGGGTTCAGGATGGGGAACACAAGTATACCCATGGCTGATTCATGTCAATGTATGGCAAAAATCACTACAATATTGTAAAGTAATTAGCCTCCAATTAAAATAAATAAATTAATAATACAATAAAATATTAAATAAATTAATATATGTGTGTATTGCTTATATGTCTGTTTTATATATATAACAATATTATATATTTATATTTAGACAAATACAAGTCATTTTATATTTATTAAAATATATAAAACATGATAGAAAGTCATATATATAAAACAATGTATAATTTGTATATATAAAATATACCAGTTGCTTTTTACTTATTTGACTCTCAGTGGAAGATATGCTTGCTTCATCCTGCAACAGGTGGAAGAAGCCAAGTAAAAAGGAAAAAAGGATGATTATTTTAAAGACAACATTTGCCAAATTGGTGTTTTTCATTTGTTTCTATATTTGCCAGGGTTTATTCAATTTTCATTTTTCAAAATAAAAACTCTGGAATGCAAAAAGAAATAAGTACACAAACATACACATGAGATACTAGAGAGACATTTAATGACTGCCACCAAGCAAATCATTGAGGTCTTCCATGTCGACCCGCTGCTGGAGAGGCACAGACCTGCAGGAGGTCTGAAAGAGGGGACTTCCGTGGTGGTCCACTGGTTAAGAGTGCACCCAATGCACTGGAGGCAGGTCCGGTCCCTGGCTGAGGAACTAAGATGCCACATGCCGTGGAGCATCTCGGCCTGCTGCCGCAACTGCTGAGCCCGGGCCCTCCGGAGCCCCGGCGCCACAACTAGAGGGTCTGCGTGTCGAACTGCTGAAGTGGCTGCACCTACTGAACCTGCGCCACAACGAGCCCACGCTCCAGAAGAGAGATCCCGCGAGCTGCTGCTAAGACCCAACAGGGCCAAATAAATACATTAAAAAGAGAGAAAGAGAAGTCTTAAGAAGGCCAACTAGGCCTGATTCACTTCCTCCTCAGGTTGAGTTCTAAGAGCAGGAAGCAGAAAGATTCAAGGCAGGACACCTTGGCACCCACAACAACTCCAGGCTGGCTGCCCACTCTCACACGATGCCAGGACAACAGCAGAGGGCACATTTACTGGCCCTAGAGACAGAGTCTAAAAAAGTTTTCTGCAAAACTACCTTTGACAGGATGCTACCTACTATCCAGAGTTGCTATTTTCTTTCAAAATAGATGAAAAGACTTCACTCTTCAAAGTCCAGCCAAGCCCAGTGAACACATTTGGCACAGACTGAGTGAGGTCCCTTATCCAGGGAGCAGCTTGCAAAGTCTGTGCAAGGGTGCTTGCTTTCAACATAACTACAATGTCACACGTGGTCTCGGATATCTTTGGTTCAAATTCTGAGTGTAAAATAAAGGTTCAGAAATTCAGGAGCAAACATGAGATTTTTAATTCATTTCCTTAAGAAAAAAAAGAGTTTCCTACAGACCCACAAAAAAAATCATCAAATCAGATTGCCCATAAATTCCAGGGCTTAGCTGTCAACGCCTTTACTGCTTTTAAAAGGCATATATTGCCTAGATAGGGCCCTCTAACACTTACCTTTGAAGCATGTAATATCTCATTTCCTTACTCTCCTCCGCAGAACCCTCCATATCAAGATGGCAAAGGAATAGAGGTTTTTCTCTTCAGCTGTCGGCCTTGTAAACACAAGCTGGAGTTCGTCCTCCCGCTGCAGGTGCTTAAAACCCAGGAGGACAAAAGATACTGTGCCTTCTGCCTACTTCTTGGCCCTGCTTCAGTCAGAGTAGAGTACTCCTCATGGCCTCAAACTACAGTCTTTTTGTCTACTCTGTCCCCAGTCTCCATACTTCCCCTCCTGTTGGCCCCCCCCATTACACTGGGCTCCCACACAGCATCAGCTGATTTCCCAAGGGGACAGAGAAGAGAGGGGGAGAAATATAGAAGCAGGTATAACTCTAAAGTAGATCTCAGCAGCTTCCGCCTTAGCTGCAGCAAAAGTGCTTTAACAACGGTCACTTTCTTCTGACGGTCACTAGAGAGGCTCCGCGGCCTCTCCAGGCTGCCAGGGGCACGTGACAGGGAAGGCTCAGGGCAAAAAGAGAAGACCAAGCTTATGAGGACAGCTATGCCCAGAAAATAATGGGGTCAGGAAATCTAGAGGGAGGAGGAAAGAACAGGTGATTTCTGAGACCCAATCACAACAAGTAAGACTGAGTTTCAGACTCCAAGACGGGGGGAGAGCAGGTCAAGAGGGAAAGCAAGCCGGTCAGAAGGACGAGACACGCCACCACTGAGGAACTTGGAATAAAGTGGGGGTCACAACTCTAATTTTAAGGCCAGAGTAGTGGTGTACACACACCTTTTTTAAAAACAACAAAAATCTAAGATCTTATTCACTAAAATTTGAGAACAAGACTGGAGCTGGCACAAACAGGATAACAGAGAGGATGTGGATAAAAGTCACAGAAACGTAAAGGGGCCCAGACAAGTATTTTAGACACAGGTCTAACCCGGCGTTTAGGCAGGGGAGAAAAACCCTGCCTAAAAGCCACGGGGACACATCTATTGTTATGCTCATTTGCCACAGAGTGATAAACCACTTAAATAAAGAAATGGTGACTGAAAGGGAAATGGTATCCTGTTTTAGCTTTTAATTCAGTAGATGCTGAAAATACTGCTCCCTTGTCATGGCAGAAAAGATCATGATTTCCTGAGCCAAGTCCTCAGGAATGGTATTAATTCACCAGAGTCACATCTAACCTGATTCAGGCACCACAGAAAAATTCCTTCTCACCGAAATGTTGAATACAAATGGTTAACTCTTATCTGATGCAACTATGCCGTGAATCTATTAACATTCCACGAAAACCCTTCAAAACAGAAGTACACAAATGATCTGGAACACAGATAAAAATCAAATAGAAGATAAATTATTAAGACAAACCTTGATGTTAGGACATTCAGGTGACCCAAGGTGAAAAGACTCAATCAGGCCACTCACTCAATATGACCATTAGTCATAATAAAAAAAAAAGAGGAAGTCCTGGATTGGTTTCTGAACTCTGCATCACTCCTTTTACACTGTGCTAACGTCTGATAAAGTCAGTAAAGTTTACTTTTTCCTTTAAAGAAGCAGATGCAGAGGAATCCTCCTATCTTGATCTCTCTTCAGGATAACAAGTCTCGAAAAACAGAGCACTGAAGCCTTTGGTTCAGAACAATTACAGTGACCACAGATGTAGAAGCAGCTTAATTTTTACACACATCTAAGGGTCTCTAGATGCAGGCACTTTCCAGAAGAGAATCACTCTCTGCCTTTGTTAAGTTCAACATTCAAAAAGCAAAGAATGGCATATAGAAAAAAAGCAGGTTATTTTGCTCTTGATTATATAAAAAAATATACTAAAGAGGCACTCTCGGGAATCAAGCTTGTGCTTCCCTTCACCAAAGGGATCTTTCTAAAACAACCAAACGCTAACAGGGCACACCCAGCTCCAAAACAAAGCTAGTGTTTCTCATCTTTTACGGATGCTGCCCACCATCTTCCTATAATGTGAGAACACAAGAAATAAAAGGCCACATTCCCACATTCGTTCCTCCAAATTCAAGGCACCCTCATTTTTAATCTAACATGAAAAGAGAGTGTCCAAAGTAGACACATACCTGGCACCAAATCCAACTAGAAGCCCACACTGACCCCAGCATTGAAACATGCCAAGCACCAAGGATGACGTAGCAGTTTATCCGGCAGACAGTGATGCATTTAGCTGGCTCCGTTGCAAGGCAGTCTGAGTTATACTGCAGCACACGCTGGGAGACAGTGTTTTTACGCTGGGGCTTTCCCAAGCAAAGAAATCTTGCATCAGGGATGTACCTCTTTGGAAAGTCAGTCTGCTGTTAGGGACTTCCCTCCTGCTCCAGGGGCTGAGACTCTACACTCCCAACCTGGGGGGGCGGGGGTGGGGGAGGTGCGGCTGGGTTTGATCCTTGGTCAGGGAACTAGGAAATGGCAACCCACTCCGGTATTCTCGCCTGGGAAATTCCACTGACAAAGGAGCCTGATGGACTACAGTCCAGGTGGTCACAAAGAGTCTGACACAAAAAGCACACACACACACACACACACACACACACACACACACACACACACAAACACACACATACTAGGGTACTAGATCTCACACACCACAGCTAAAAATTCACATGTTGCAACCAAAGAGCCCAGCAATGATGATGGAAGACCACACATACCACAACTAAGATGGCAAAGCCAGATAAATGAATATTGGGAAAAAAAAAAAGAAGAAGAAGAAGAGGATCAACCTTTTTATATATAAAAAGGTTTAGCTGTGGAACTTCCCTGGTGCTCTAGTGGTTAAGCATCCACCTTGCAAGGCAGAGGACTCGGGGTAAAGAATTCACCTGCCAAGCAGGAGACATAGGTTCAGTTCCTGGGTTGGAAAGATCCCCTGGAGAAGGAAATGGCAACTCAC
Organism: Bison bison bison; assembly: GCF_000754665.1. Classification (NCBI taxonomy): domain Eukaryota; kingdom Metazoa; phylum Chordata; class Mammalia; order Artiodactyla; family Bovidae; genus Bison; species Bison bison. The sequence goes on along the minus strand of NW_011495033.1, from coordinate 10,431,236 downwards.
TGCAGTGTTCTTGCCTGGGAAATCCCACGGACAGAGGAGCCTGGTGGGCTACAGTCCACGGGGCTGAGAAATAATCAGATATGACTTAAGTGACTAAACCGCAGTAGCAGCAGACTTTAATTTCTCTCAGCAATGTAACAATTTTAATGTACAAGTCTTATGCTTTTTTGTTCAATTGATTCCTAAGTATTTTATTCTTTTTGATGCCATTCTGAATAAAATTATTTAAGTTTATTTTTTTTTTTTTGCTTGCTCATTGCTAGCTAGTACATAGAAATGCAACTAATTTTTGTGTATGGATCATACACCCATTTTAAAAATCCTTAACTTTATTGAGACAGAATTCACATACATTTCGGCCATTTACAGTATATAATTCAATGGTTTTCCTTACAGTCACAGAGTTGCGAACCATCATCACAAGTCCATTTTGGAACATTTTCAGCACCCGCCAAAGAAACCCTGTACTCGGCAGCAGTCAGTCCATATTTCCCTCAAACCACTCCCCAGTCCTAAGCAATGACTAATCTACTTTCTGTCTTTATAGATTTGCCTGTTCTGGATATATAAATGGGATGATATCATGTGTGGCTTCTCTCACTTAGCATAATGCTTTCATGTTGTAACATGTATCCATACTTCATTTCGCTTTATAGAAAACTTTCCACTTTGTGGATTTACCACATTTTGTTTATCCATTTATCAATTGATGGGTATTGGGTTGTTTCCACTCGGTAGCTATTATGAATAATGTTGCTGTGAACACTCACATACAAGTTTTTATGGGAACATATGCTTTCATTTCTTATAGGTAATTAGGAGTGAAATTATTGGATAATATGACAAATATTTAGTTTTATAAGAAATTTCCATATTATCTTCCAGACTGGCTGAAAAACAATTTACATTCATTTACATTCCCACCAACTACCCACAGAAGATCCAATTATTCCATATTCTTGCAAACATTTGGGGTTGTCACTTATTTTTATTTTAGGCACTCTGACAGTTGTTTACTAATATCTTACTGTCTTAATTTGTACTTCCCTAACAGCTAATGATTTAAAACATCTTTTCACATCTTTATTTGCCATCTGTACATCCTCTGGTGACATTTGCTTCTTATTTCTCTCTCCTTATTGAAAATATTATTTATTGATTCATTGTTGTCATACTTTTAACAAATTCTTTAAACATGTTTTCCTTTAGTTCTTTGAATACATTTATGAAAGTTGCTTTGAACACTTTGTCTGATAATCCGGCATCTAAATGCTCAGAGACAGTTTGTGTTCTTTTTTTCTAAATATGGCCTACACTTGCCCATTTCATGTCTCATGATTTTTAACATACTAAATAATTTATTGTAGCAACTCTGGATTCTGATTTCTTTCACCCATGAAGACTGCCGCTGTTACCAATGTTTGCTCACTGGTTTTTCTTTCTTGGTTTAATCATTTGCCTGAGCTAAATCTGTGAGATCTGGCTCTCTCAAAAGTTTAGTCATTACTGTCTCAGTTCATTTTCTTCTTATTGTGCATGTTTTTATGTTTGAGCCTCCTTTCTAAGGGGTTACTTCTCTACTTGTAAAACTTAATCAGGCAGTAATTAGGCAGTGGTTATACGCAAACGCCTGAAGCCAGTAAGGCTTTTGCATTCCGTCCATGTGTCCATGTATGCAGTAGAGTAGCACATTCAAAGTTCAGGACATTTTCTGGTTATGTCCTGGCTTCCGCTTTCTGATGAGCCTTATCACGCCTACTCTGTGCAGGCATGCAGCCTCAACCAGCAATATGCTTACCCCAACCACAACACACCTCAAGCTAGGAGAGCCGGCGGCCCCCCTCTCTCGTCTGCTGCAGGGATCGTCACTGGGAGCAGGGTACCATCTACTGCTCAAAAGGAATATGCTCCCTTCAACTGCAGTAACAGCAACACCCATCCTCAGGGCACGCCCACAGCAGCACAACCTCCATGCCAACCAAGCTGAGGGCAAGGAATAGGAATACTCCTGGCAAGAACACCACAGATGCCTACTGTTCTTATGGAATTTCAGCAGCTTTTCAAACATAAACTTTTCTCAGACTGTTGTATGCCTTAAGGTTGATTTGAAGGCTGAAGTGGTTTTGTCGAGCTTTATAGCTGCTTTTTCTCACACGCTAGTAAAGTAATGCTCAAAATTCTCCAAGCCAGGCTTCAGCAATATGTGAACCATGAACTTCCTGATGTTCAAGCTGGTTTTAGAAAAGGCAGAGGAACCAGAGATCAAATTGCCAACATCCCCTGGATCATGGAAAAAGCAAGAGAGTTCCAGAAAAACATCTATTTCTGCTTTATTGACTATGCCAAAGCCTTTGACTGTGTGGATCACAATAAACGGTGGAAAATTCTTCAAGAGATGGGAATACCAGACCACCTGACCTGCCTCTTGAGAAATCTGTATGCACGTCAGGAAGCAACAGTTAGAACTGGAACAACAGACTGGTTCCAAGTAGGAAAAGGAGTTCATCAAGGCTGTATATTGTCACCCTGTTTATTTAACTTATATTCTGAGTACATCATGAGAAATGCTGGACTGGAAGAAACACAGGCTGGAATCAAGATTGCCAGGAGAAATATCAATAACCTCAGATACGAGGCTTCCAAGGAATAAGCACCTTTTAATTTCATGGCTGCAGTCACCATCTGTAGTGATTTTGGAGCCCAGAAAAATAAAGTCTGACACTGTTTCCACTGTTTCCCCATCTATTTCCCATGAAGTGGTGGGGGGTTTTCCTGTAGTCATGTATGGATGTGAGAGTTGGACTGTGAAGAAGGCTGAGCACCGAAGAATTGATGCTTTTGAACTGTGGTGTTGGAGAAGACTCTTGAGAGTCCCTTGGACTGCAAGGAGATCCAACCAGTCCATTCTGAAGGAGATCAGCCCTGGAATTTCCTTGGAAGGAATGATACTAAAGCTGAAACTCCAGGACTTTGGCCACCTCATGCGAAGAATTGACTCATTGGAAAAGACTCTGATGCTGGGAGGGATTGGGGGAAGAGGAGAAGGGGACGACAGAGGATGAGATGTCTGGATGGCATCACTGACTCGATGGATGTGAGTCTGAGTGAACTCCAGGAGTTGGTGATGGACAGGGAGGCCTGGCGTGCTGCGATTCATGGGGTCACAAAGAGTCGGACACAACTGAGCAACTGATCTGATCTGATCTGATTGCTGCTTTTTGGTGTTAAGGATTTGTTCATCTCCTCATTTGGTTACAGCTGGAAGTCCTGCTTGTTTTATTTACTTTTGAAATGTAACGTCATAGAATAAAGTGCAAAAGTCTTAATAATACATTTAATTTTACATACGTATACACACATAACCAACCACTCCATCAGGGTATAGATCATTTCCAGAGCCTCAGAAGGATCCAGTGTGCTTTCTTCCCAGTCAACATCTTCCCCAGTGTAAACACTATTCTGAACTCTATCACCATCAATCAATTTTGCCTCCTTCTGAACTTCATATGTATACTGTCCTACTGTATGGATTTGATCAATATTATGTTCATGAAATTCATCCACGATGTGGCATAGCAGTACTTTGGTTTCACTGTGTGTAACAGTACATTGAGTGACTATTGCATGATTTATTTATTTATTCAATTGATGGACATTCGTGTTATTTATGAATTTTGATTATACTTGGACTTGGTTTCTGGTGGACAAATGCATTCATTTCTTTTGGACAAACAGCCAGGAATGGCTTTGCTTATTGATAGAGTATATGTGTGTTTACTACCCCAAAGTGGTTGTGCCAACTTTTATCTCCATCAGCTATGTATGAGACTTTCACATACATACACATATCTCACACCCTTGCTAACACTTGACATTGTCAGTCTTTTAATTTGGGCCTTTTGGGATGGCAGTTAATTCACTGTGATTTCTAATTTGCAAATCCCAGATAACCGATAATATTAAACACCTTTTCATAAGCTTATTTGCCGGCCGGCAAACTTATTTTCTGAAGTTCAAGTCTTTTCCCTATATTTCTATTGGGTTGAAATGTCTTCAAAAGACATTGAAACATCTTTTTCTTACTGATTTACAGGTTTCTGGCAGTGAGATTAATTAATATTCTTCTTTCAGCAACAGAGAACAATTAGCCAAAAAAACATCAAGAATACAGAAGAATAATGCAATTGAAAAACTCAACTTAACTGACATGTATAGAAACTGGAAGGCCAAATGACCATAAGAGAATATCAAAATAGGAGAAAGAACAAGAAGAATTTCACAGCCCAGGCAGCATTTGAGAAGAACCTTAAAACTTCAAGTCTCCAAAGTATGAAAGGAATTTCAACTGTCAGGGGAAGAGCATTACAACAAGAAAACCGGAGAGAGGGTTGGAGCAGGAGAAGGAAAGAGAGGGAGAGGGGAGAGTAGTGGGAAGGGAAGTGGGAGGACACCAGTGGGAGAGCAGGCAGGCGAGCAGATCCTATGATGCCCTTGAGTAACTACTGTCTTTTCTTCCTTGCCATCAACTTCATAAGAGTTGCCCTGTTGAAATTCCTGCTCTTTCACCATTTGTTACTGCTTAATCTCTTGCCATCTACTAAAGCTGTTCATCTCAAGCTCTCCAACTCACTCCCTGGTGCTTTCTCTCCAGCTTCCATCACCATCCACCACTTCATGCTATGTCTTCTACCTTTGAATTACCTTCCCCGTGGTTCTCCTTCTACCTCACTAATCATTTCCTTGTCCCCTTTTTCCTCCTCCTCTCATCAAAAAGTAGACAGTTCCTTAAGATACATTTCCCTTCTACCTATCTCCTCTTCCTCATAATGATCTAATCTACTTGCACAACTTTAATTTCAATGCAACAAACATTTATTAAGCATATACTATACCCCCGGCAGTGCTCTAAACTCTGAGAAAGCAGTTCTCAGTTCAGGTTTCAGATCAGACTCACCCGGAGAGTAGCAGAAGACCAGAGACTGTAACTTAATTAGTCTGGGACAGGACTCAGGAATTCCTATTTCTTTAAAGCTCTGCAGGTGATTCTATTACACAGCCAAACCTCAATACTGTGTTCCATTTTACACGTCTTAGTGTGACATACACGATCCTTAATGATCTGACCTCTATCTTACTAACCTCTTCTTCCATTGTACTAACCACCCTGTCCCCCTTATACTACTCAATATCTTATCACTGCCTGAACATGCTAGATGTTTTCACAATCTGGTACCTTTACACACGTTGTCAACCCCACTATCTCTACCCTTCCTCCTACACACAAACCTACCTGTTAGCTTGTCTGTTTTATGTTCATCCTTCAAAACCTAGTTCAAACATCTCTGAGACATAACAGATCTCATTAAGCCCACCATAATAATGATTATAGCTGTCGTATTACAAATAACATTAGAACCCCGGCACAATGTGTGGTTAGAGACTCATATGTAACAGGGACCCAGTGAATAGTGCTGTGAGATGATCAGTTTACATCAGAAACACCGCAATGCCCGTGTGGCACTTCCACTGAAGGGGGAAAGAGACTGAAGAAAAGCTAAAATAGTACTGCCATTAGAAATAAGAACAAGAGCGATGGCAGCAACAATGGAAAGAAGGGGATGGATTCAAGAATTATTAGGGGCTGTTTGACGGAAAACAACAAAATTCTGTAAAGCAATTATCCTTCATTAAACAATACATAAATTAAAAAGAATTATTAGGGGATAGTATGAAAAAGAATATGTAATTAGGAGTGAGGGATACTTGGAAGACCAGGGAAGTGGCTATGCCATTAATTAAGACAGACCTAGGGAGAGGATCAGAGAAGGCAATGGCACCCCACTCCAGTACTCTTGCCTGGCAAGTCCCATGGACGGAGGAACCTGGTAGGCTGCAGTCCATGCGGTCACTGGGAGTCAGACATGACTGAGCGACTTCGCTTTCACTTTTCACTTTCATGCACTGGAGAAGGCAATGGTAACCCACTCCAGTGTTCTTGCCTGGAGAATCCCAGGGACAGGGGAGCCTGGTGGGCTGCCGTCTCTGGAGCCACACAGAGTCAGACACGACTGAAGTGACTTAGCAGGGAGAGGATGTGGTATAAGAAGAACAGGGGTTTACGGCAGGCATGGGGGAAAAATGGAGGGCAGGGCTATTTAGGGAGTTTGGGACCAACATGTACACACTGCGATGTTTAAAATGGATAACCAACAAGGACCTGCTATTGGTAGGGCACAGGGGACTCTGCTCAATGCTACGTGGAAGCCTGGAAGGAAGGGGAATTTAGGGGAGGGAGGGTTCATGTATATTATGGCTGAGTCCCTTTGTTGTTCACCCGAAACTATCACATTGTTAAACGGCTATACTTCAATATAAAATAAAAAGTTACTGAAAAAAAAAAAGAAGAAGAGGGCTGAAGCCAGAAAGCCTTGCAGAAGACCACCAATTAAGGGGCATGTGGGAAAAGAAAGCCTTCTGAAGCACCTAAGAGATCCTAATGTTATAATGTATTCTGATAATTTGCTACCTTCTTTTTCAACAAGTCACTAATCACTGTCTCCAAAAAAAGAGAGGGTAACAAGATAGACTAAGAAATTTAAGGAATACAATATACAATGTAGGGTCACAGGGGCTTCCCAAGTAGTGCTAGTGGTAAAGAACCCGTCTATCAATGCAGAGGCTGGGTCAAGAAGACCCCCTCCTGGAGGAGGGCATGGCAACCCACTCTAATATTCTTGCCTGAAGAATCCATGGACAGAGGAGCCTGGCGGGCTACAGTCCATAGGGTCACAAAAAAGTCAGACACAACTGAAGTGACTTAGTGCATGCACACACACACACATGCATGGTCCTAGACTGGGTACCAGTTTGGATGAACCAGGATTTTGGAGTCAACTGAAGAAACTTTAATATGACATACATATTAGATGAGATGAAAATATATTGAAATACAAAAAAATGGAAACTTTTGACAAAAACAGCAGTGAGAAATGCAATATGCCTATGTGCACAGATAAGGATTCAGAAGACTATACAACAGGGTATGAGCAGGAGTTATCTCTGGGTGATGGATAAACAAGGCTTTATTTTTGGTTTCTTGTATTTTGTTTTTAATTTTTCTTATTGCTTCTTTGATAAAGCATTCTTTAAAAATAGTTTTTTCTAGGACTTCCCTGGTTGTCCAGGGGTTAAGAATCTGCCTTGCAAGGCAAGGGACAGGTGTTCAATCCCTGGTCCGGGAACTAAGATCCCATGTGTCATGGAGCAACTAAGCCCGTGTGCTATAACTACTGAGTCAGCACTCTAGAGCACGTGCTCTGCAACAGAAGTCACTATAATGAGAAGTCGGTGCAGCACAGCAAAGAGGAGCCCCTGCTCGCCGCAACTAGAGAAAGCCTGGGCACAGAAATGAAGATCCAGTGAGCCATAAATAAATAAATATCAAATACATATATGTGTGTATATATTTCCAAGTTCTGTCTCTTTTACATAAGGCTGAGATTTAATCAGAGGAAAACTGCTCAAAGAGAACACCAACATATCTATTACACCCAAGGTTTGAGTCAGGTCTAGTGGCTGACGGTATGAGCTCTGACTGAATTCCATACACAGTGTGCTGTGTGACCTCCGGCATGTTACTTAACCTGTGTCTCAATTCCCCACCCTAAATGGTGGGTAATAAAAGTAACATTATTTGGCTCATGGAGATTAAGTGTGACACTCCACATAAAGAATGTCAGAGAGTTTGACATGTAATAGTCAAGCACGTGATGATGCAGGTTTGATCCCTGGTAGGGGAACTAAGTAAGATCCACAGGCCACTGGCCAACTAAGCTGTGTGCCACAACTGAGACCCTATGGAGCCAAAAATAAATACGTTAAAATAAAAAAAAAAGCTTCAAAACTCTCTAGTTTAATGCTTCTGAAGAGTCAAACATGTTATAGGCAATGTCACATGGAGTTCTAAATTTTCTTAAGATACTGGTAAAGTTCTTTTCTTTCTAGACCATAAAGGTGATAAAGAATATAACTCACCTTCAAGGAGCCCTTCCTGAGTGAATTTAATGACTCTCCCCTTCTTCCATAGCACCAACTACTGTCTTAAACCCCGGCAACAGCACATATTAGGTTTGATTCATATAGATAAAATGTTGGCCATTTGACATTTGGAATAAACATTTTAAGAAGTTTAAGAGACAATTAAGATGGCGTTTCAAACACATGAATTATAGGATAAAAAAGGTTTAAAGAAATCACAATACCGGCACTTCCCTGGTGGCCCAGTGGCTAAGACTCTGCTCTTCCAATGTTGGGGGCCCTAGTTCTATCCTTGGGTCAGAGAAATAGATTCCACATGCAACAACTAGAGATCCCACGCACTGCAACTGAAAGATCCTGCAGTCTACAAACAGGATCTGGCACAAATAGACAATAAATGAAGAAATATTCTTTTAGAAAAAAAAAAAAGGAAAGAAATCACAGTACCTTAAGAGGTAAAAGATGTAACTGTGGGGCTTATCTTCTTCCAACTGGACTTCAACCAGTATATTAGTTGACAAAACTGACTACAATCTTTGTTTGGTTCAGAGTGTGATAGGTGGGGTAATCTGGATTTGCACAGCATTGTAAGTAGGCAGAACAGTGTGACCTCAAGTAACATTTCACAAGGAGCAGAGAAAATGTCAGTATCTATACAACCAGAAGCCTCTGTTAAATGCCACCAAACCATACATTAGGTATCAAAATTGAGATGCCTATGTTCACTCGTTAATGGTCTTTCTCCTCAAATGTCCAATTCTACTACTGAGGTTCAGAAATAGAGCAGCCTAGCTGATATACAGGTCACATAGCCTAGCTCACCTTCTCTAAAAAGAAAAAGCCAAAGCACAGTTATCTACCATGAGGTCTGTATAGACCCAGCAAGCTATAATTACTTTTGAAGGGTATTATTTTCAAATGTCTGCTTAGAGAGGAATTTATCCAATCTTTCACTAGAGCATATGTGATGCAAATCATCTCCAACTCCGGGAAAGTCTATTTCCTTTTCCTGACTACCCATTCATCACACCCACCAGCCTTCTCACTGAGCACCTAAAATCAAGCCCTAACTTGAAAGAGGGGCCCACTCTCATCCTATACTATGGCAGGTATTTCACTGGGCTTTAGATGACCGCCAGTGAGTGTTTTCTGAGAATGTACGGATTAGACTATTCATTCTGGGAGCTAATCCTAAACTCAGCCAGTCTCTATTTAATTTTGGGTTCAAAGGATGAAAAGGAGTATCTGAATCAATGTCATCATTTTCACAGCTTAGGAATATGAGTCCAAAGAGGTAACACGAATTACCTGCGATCACGAACTTAATTGGTGGCAGGTGTCAGAACAGAGTCTTTCTAATATATAAAGTGAATCTGGATGAACTTAAGTTACCCCAAGTGACGGAGAACCTGTGCTCTATTTGGAACATTAGCTGTTTCAGAAGCAAGTAGGAACTGGCACTGTCTCCTTCCCAGGCTGCTGATCACACTTCAATTCATGGTTCCTCCACGAGCTACAGGCATGAGTTTTGCAATGGCAGGGCATGCAAAGAAATTATCAGGCACTCATATCATTGACTACACAGTCTTTGCAATAAGAATCATCAACTTTGGGAATGATTTGGGAACCATAAACTGCCTTGTAATATCATCAGCTGAATATCTTAAAACGGTATTTATCTCACCATTGCCAAACTCACAATTTCGTAACCCAATAAATGGATATTCTGCTTCCCTTGGCCTCAAACTGGACAAATTTCTCAAGATGCTGTGGGTCTTTTAAGATCTAGATTTCTCCCGGTGTTTCTCAACAGGAGCAATATGACATTATGAGAACCATCCTCAGTGTGTTGTGTGTGATTATCCAGTACACGGCAGAAGGTTTAGAATCTTTGGTTCTGTCTTCCAAATGCAAGTAACCCATAAGTCACAACCTCTATACATCTACAAATGACCTCGGGGAGGAAGATGCTATCCACCAGTATTAGCCTTCAGGCCAATCATTAAGTGAAAATTAAGTAAGAAAAACTGCTTACATAAAGACCTGACCTCTTTTCCCTGCCACTAAATGCTGACTTCCATTCCTCTTTTTTTAACCCAGAGATTAGATATAATATTTTATTCACTAGCTCCCAAAAACCAGCTTTGTGGGAACTATATAATTAGAACACTTGAGGAGACAAGTTATTGATATGGAATCAGGGCATCTAACTTTTAATTCCAGTTTCTAGCTATTCATCTTTAGGCAAGTTCTTTTCCCTCTTCAGTCCTCAGTTTTATCATCTATTTAAACAAAAGGCATTAGTCTAAATTCTCTCTCTGGTTCACTGAAGTTTGGGGAATCTGTGAAGTAAAACATAATTAACTTTCTTAACTCTTTTCTTTGGACCTCCATGTAGCCAAACATGGGTGACCACTGGTACTCACTACTTCCTCTTTCAGAAGCAAGGACCCCAAATCCCCAGGAATAACCCTAAGACAGGACAGTCACATTCAGCCAGATCCAGCATACGATTTTACTACAGATTCTGATTCTTAAGTGTATAAAAAGGAGCTGAATTCTTTTACAAGCCATTAATAATGGAAGCACCAAGATAGTAACAGCAGCAACAGTCACCCTAATTTATGTTTGTCTAAGCTTACCAATAATCTCAACCCTGGATGCATGTTATAATCACTTAAATAACTTAAAAAAAAATGCCCCAACTCTAAGCCAAGCCAGTATCAAGTGAATCAGAATCTCTGGGGATGGGGCTCATTTCTCAAGATTCCCCAAGAGATTCTTATGTACAGTGAAAACCAAGAACCACTAACTCAGACCCTGTAATCCAAGAAATACAAAGCAAACGAGCACAAGTTCACATGTTGGTTGTACAAGCAAACATCAATAAATAATATCAGATCAGATCA
>NW_011495033.1:10419403-10419831 GCF_000754665.1 Bison bison bison | reverse complement strand
TGCAGTCACCATCTGTAGTGATTTTGGAGCCCAGAAAAATAAAATCTGACACTGTTTCCACTGTTTCCCCCATCTATTTCTCATGAAGTGGTGGGACCGGATGCCATGATATTCGTTTTCTGAATGTTGAGCTTTAAGCCAAATTTTTCACTCTCCACTTTCACTTTCATCAAGAGGCTCTTTAGTTCCTCTTCACTTTCTGCCATAAGGGTGGTGTCATCTGCATATCTGAGGTTATTGATATTTCTCCCGGCAATCTTGATTTCAGCTTGTGTTTCTTCCAGTCCAGTGTTTCTCATGATGTACTCTGCATATAAGTTAAATAAGCAGGGTGACAATATACAGCCTTGACGAACTCCTTTTCCTATTTGGAACCAGTCTGTTGTTCCATGTCCAGTTCTAACTGTTGCTTCCTGATCTGCATACGA
>NW_011495033.1:10406708-10418706 GCF_000754665.1 Bison bison bison | reverse complement strand
TTTGCATTTCTTTTCTATGGGGATGGTCTTGATCCCTGTCTCCTGTACAATGTCACGAACCTCATTCCACAGTTCATCAGGCACTCTATCAGATCTAGGCCCTTAAATCTATCTCACTTCCACTGTATAATCATAAGGGATTTGATTTAGGTCATACCTGAATGGTCTAGTGGTTTTCCCTACTTTCTTCAATTTAAGTCTGAATTTGGCAATAAGGAGTTCATGGTCTGAGCCACAGTCAGCTCCTGGTCTTGTTTTTGCTGACTGTATAGAGCTTCTCCATCTTTGGCTGCAAAAAATATAATCAATCTGATTTCGGTGTTGACCATCTGGTGATGTCCATGTATAGAGTCTTCTCTTGCGTTGTTGGAAGAGGATGTTTGTTATGACCAGTGCATTTTCTTGGCAAAACTCTATTAGTCTTTGCCCTGCTTCATTCCATATTCCAAGGCCAAATTTGCCTGTTACTCCAGGTGTTTCTTGACTTCCTACTTTTGCATTCCAGTCCCCTATAATGAAAAGGACATCTTTTTTGGGTGTTAGTTCTAAAAGGTCCTGTAGGTCTTCATAGAACCGTTCAACTTCAGCTTCTTCAGCATTACTGGTTGGGGCATAGACTTGAATTACTGTGATATTGAATGGTTTGCCTTGGAAACGAACAGAGATCATTCTGTCGTTTTTGAGATTGCATCCAAGTACTGCATTTCGGACTCTTTTGTTGACCATGATGGCCACTCCATTTCTTCTGAGGGATTCCTGCCCGCAGTAGTAGATATAATGGTCATTTGAGTTAAATTCACCCATTCCAGTCCATTTCAGTTCGCTGATTCCTAGAATGTTGACATTCACTCTTGCCATCTCTTGTTTGACCACTTCCAATTTGCCTTGATTCATGGACCTGACATTCCAGGTTCCTATGAAATATTGCTCTTTACAGCATTGGACCTTGCTTCTATCACCAGTCACATCCACAGCTGGGTATTGTTTTTGCTTTGGTTCCATCCTTTCATTCTTTCTGGAGTTATTTATGGACATTCTCAATTATACCCAGAGAACTGCGTTTCTAGAGGAAAAGGAGAGCTCTACAACAACCCCTTGTTCCTCAATAAAGACTGGCCTTGGGACTTCACTGGTGATCCAGTGGTTATTAAGAATCCACCTTGCAATGCAGAGGACGCAGGTTCGATCCCTGGTCAGGGAACAAAGATGCCACATGCCAAAGGAAAAGTAAGCCTGTGCACCACAACTACTGTGCTTGTGCTCCAGAGCCTGTGCTCTGTACAGCCACCATAAATTAAAAAAAAAAAAGAATATAACTTCCTGACATGATCAAGCAGTTCAGAGAAAGATTACTACCAGATTACTACCATCCCTGCAAACGCCCTATCAGTCACTGGACAGTTATAACAATATTAGTCAAAGTAATAGAGACTGAAATTCCTCAGCCTCACTTACTGAGTCTCGCTAGAAGACCCCCCGTAAGAAGAACAAGAGAACAGTGAGAGGAAACATTTGGGAAAAGATGCTTTTGAAAACTTGCACCCCAGGCAAAATAGATCATCTCCCACTTACTCATCAAAACTTTAAGTCCGGTGATGTAGATAAAGGGGAAATAATCTTGACTCAGAACATCCTTGCTCTTTCTAGAACAAGATCAGTGAAACCAATAGGACAGGCTCAGTAAGAAAAAGGTTCAGCTTCTCTGACTTACCTCATGTGTAAGGCCAGACCATCCTGGAGGCTCGAGATGCCCAAGTCAGAGAGCGTGTCTGAGCTGACCGAGGCTGGCGACAGAGAGCCCTCCTTCTCCTCCAGCAGGTCGAGCTTCACCAGGTTGCTAATCTCATCCTCCGAGTTATCTTCAGACACGGAGCCAATTATGAATCGGGAGTGCTGGTTCAGCTCCAGAGGTTTGGCCAAGGAAGAAGGTTCATCCATTGCTTCTTCAAAATGAGCTCTCAGAGCTATTAGAAGACAAAGAATAAGTGAGAAAAACAGCTTATGAATAATAACCTGAGGAAATAATAATCTGAGGAAAGCCACAAGTTAGACCTAATACACCACAGCTGGCAGGCACCTGGAGCAAGGCAGAGTCTGAAATCTAGTGTTCTTGGCTACTCTTTTTCAAGGATTTGCTTTCATTTTTTTCTTAATTCTTTTTTTTTTTTTTTTTAATTTTGGCCCACACTACACAGCATGTGGGATCCTAGTTCCCTGGGCCAGGGATCGAGCCTCCTGTGTTGACAGCACAGAGTCATAACCACGGACCACTAGGGAAGTCCCAAGAATTTTGCTTTCTAAAAGAAAATTCAGATCATGGGAACTACACCTAAAAAAATTAAAATCTGTTCCCTTTTCCTCAAGGAACATTCTCTCTAAAAACTATAAGCCATTCCCAATGTCTATAAATTTGGTGATGTCCAGGAACTAATAATGACCAACGGAGAAATCTTTGCAAGTAGGTGAAAACTGCTTGCTGTGATATTGTGACTTCAGCTGTTAGTACTGGGGCTTCCCTGGTAACTCAAAGGGTAAAGAACCCGCCTGCAATGCAGGAGTCCCAGGTCTGATCCCTGGGTTGGGACAATCCCCTGGAGAAGTGAATGTCTACCCACTCCAGTATTCTTACCTGGAGAAATTCACAGACAGAGAAGCTTGGTGGGTTATAGACCTTGAGGTTGCAAAGAGTCAGATACGACTAAGCAACTAACACTGACATTCATTAGAGAGAATGCAGGGTAAGGGTTTGGGGACAGCAATGGGCTTTTGAAACTTGGTGTTTAAAGTTAAGTATACAACTATAACCTGGTTCCAAATATTACACTGTGAAAGACTATGAATTTTATGTAACTGTATATATTTATTATACTTAAGTGAAATAATATATAACAAACTATACGTATTTATTATACATAAGTGAAATATATTTATAAATGTACATACATATATAAAGAAAACTAAATGTGTATATATACTATACACTACACACACACACACATACAGTTTGCTTTAAAGCAAATTCCAAATGAGTATTTCTTAATTTAAAAAAATCTTTACTTGTTCCCATGAATTTTTTCTTAAAATTACATATGTTAAAAATTCATCCCAAAATCTCTGTTTGGGGCTCTAATGTGCTGACTGCTGACATGATAGCGAGAAAGTGAATCTACTATCAAATTTAAAATCTATAATTACAATTACGGAAGTGTTATCTCAATTAGGTATAAGTTTTCTAGATACAGGGCCTTACTAGTCAAGAGTAGATGTTATCAACTGCTAACAAACTAATTAACAAAGATCAAAACATAGCTCAAAGATGATAACAATAATAAAAGCAAAAAGTAAATGAAATAATATTTACTCTGTCATTTCAAAAATCCTATTTTAAAAAGTCAAAACTACACATCAAATTGGTATTGAACAGCTTACTGCCTGACCAACAATTCTAATTGAGAGAAATGATTCCCAGTTCTGATACTGAGATGCTCTAAGAAAGTTACAGTAATAAACTTATTATTAATAACTTCATATGCTATAAACCACTTTGATGGATAAAAGTGTTCTTTGACAGTAGATAATGAAACATCAAGATTTTAAAATATTTGAGAATCATCACTAAATATGTTAAAACCACAGATGCACCATTAGCTTTGTGTAAGTTATGAATCAGAGCTTATTCATTTACAGAAACAAAACAGGATCTGCAAACGCTAGAGCAGTGGTTCTCCACGTGTGGCTGCTGGACCATGACAGCAGCCACAGTAACCACATCACGGGGCTCTGCCACGGACTAGGTGACCATACCTAAACCCACGTGTCAGGGCACAGTAATCCATTTTTTAACAAGTCCTGAAATTTGAAATCCACTGTGCTAGAAGAATGGAACAATAATAAAAATTTGGCAGGAATGCTAGAAATTACCTATAGACATTTCCTGAAAGTGAGCTGGGGATTACTTAGTTTTTCATTTTAAAAACCAGAATCAAATATTAATATAAAAGCATCATGTGACAGGAAAAACTTGATGTCTAAATTCACTACACAGGGGGCTTCCCTGGCAGTCCAGTAGTTAAATGACTCCATGCTTCCACTGCAAGAAGCCCAGGTTTGATCCCTGGTCTGGGAACCAAGATTCCTCATGCTGTGTAGTATGGCCAAAAATAAATTAAATAAATTCCCTATACATTTCTCCTTTAGAATATCAGGTTTCTTTTTTTAAAAAAAAATTTTAGTATCTCCAAATTTTATAAAGAGGCTTATTTCCAGAATGCTTGGTTTTCAAAAAAAACCAAGTCATTAAAAAGAAAAAAAGATATAAGGGGAAAAGGAAGAGAAGGAGAGAGGGAAAAACTATAACAGATTTACCACTCTGAAGAACACCAACAGGTACAGCAGCAAAAAGGCTGCTACTTTCATATTTTTAGAGCAGTGACTAATCAAGTTTAAAAATACTAGATTAAAAAAAATTTCCAAATTCCATCTCAACTAACACAGAAAATGATAGTTGCCTTCTTCACAAGAGAAATAAGTAAGGCACTCAGGGACAGATTCTAGTTTATAGTCTAAGCAAAATTAGATAACTGAACACACACACACAACATCCTATTGAGAAACGACCAATTCTCTGATTCCAAGGGAGAAGAAAACGAAAGGGCTAAATAAATGAAAGGCTCCACATGGTCAACTTCAAATTGTTCTTTCCAAGCTATGAACATGAAGAAAGCCTTCCCTATAGGTTCCAGAGACTGAAAGCAGCTAAGAGTCAACATCTTAAAAGCCTGTCCACCAACCGGCAACTCTACTTGAGCGGTATTCCCAGGCGACAAGCCTACAAACCACAGAAAAGAGAAGTCGTGTATGGAAAATTACTGAATAGCTGCCAGACACTCTAGAAGCTACTCCACCGCCCATCCCATCTCCAGTGATTCCAGCCGGAATTAAGGAGAAAAGGTGGTGGATTCCCACCACTGTCAGTCTCCTTCACTTCAGGCTACCCCCTCTCAATCTGCTTATATTCTTTTGTGGAAGGCAACTTTTAACATGAAAGTCTACAATTCCTTATTTCAGCACATGAACATAAAACTTTTAACACATTGTACACATGAAAGAGCATTATTTGTAACTGACCTCTTATAATTCTTATTGTCTGAGCAGATATCCACTTCCAAAAAGAACTAAAGAGAGAAAGAGAGAGATTTGAAGTGTTTTTTTTTTTTTTTTAAGAAACTCAAATTTTATCAATTGCTGTTTTGTTCATCTTAGTATAAAGCTAAATACTCAAAGTATCATTTTTCTGGTCAAATATACTATTTATTAACTTGAAGTTCAAAGTTCAGTTGATTGTTTAAATCTGTAAATCAAAAACATTATACATTCAAAGACTTTATTATTCATGAAAAGTATTAAACAGTAATCCAAGCTTACCATTCCACAAGGTGCCTTTTCCAACTGTGTGTCTCGATGGACACATTCTGACCCTATGACTCCCAATATTTCATCAAAAAGGAGGCAGTGGGGACAAGAGAACCACTAGATTCTCTACAATTCACTCAGGCTCTGATTATGTTTCCACAAAGGTTGGGAGCCAAGGAGAGGACAGGTCTCTAATTATCAAGTCCCTAAACTAAGGGAGCTAAGAATCTCTAGCTATTTCCCAAATACTCAGTTTCCTTCTTTGCCCAACAATTATAATGTATTCAGGGTAGAAATTCTCAACTTTGACTACATGTAACAATCACCTGTGGGTTTTTTTTTTTTTTTTAAACAAATAAATGGATCAAGAAGATGGGGTGTATTTATACAATGTAATATTAGCCATAAAAAATGAAATTTTGCCATTTGCAAAAACACAGATGGATTTGGAGGGTATTAAGTGAAATAAGTCAGGCAGAGAATGGCAGATATTGTGTGATTCCAGTTACATGTGGAATCTAAAAATACAACAAACTAGGAAGTGAATATAACAACAACAACGACAAAAAGGCAGATTCACACATACAGAGAAAAGACCAGTGATTACCGGTAGGGAGGGAGAAGGCGGGGAGGAACAATAAAGGGGTAGGGGATTAAGAGGCACGAACTATTTTGCATAAAATAAGCTACAAGGATATATTGTGTAACACAGGGACTATAACCAATATTTTATAGTAACTGTAAATGAAGTATAACCTTTAAAAACTGTTGACTCTATATTGTACACCTATATATAATATTGTATATAATATTGAACATCAACTATACTTCAATTTAAAAAATTATTTAAAAAACAAACAAAAAATATATATATTATGTCTAAAGTCCATTTCAGATCTTCTGAACCAGAATCCCTGCTAGAGAACCAGAAATCTGAGTATTAAGTTCCACGACTGACTGAACCTCTTATAAATCTGGGCTTGGGGCTTTCCTGGTGGTCCTGAGGTTAAGAATACACCTTGCAATGCAGGGGACGTGGATTCCATCCCTGGTCTGGGAAGGTCCCACGTGCCTTGGGGGAACTAGGCCTGTGAGCCCCAACTACTAAAGCCTGCATGCCCTGAATCCTCTGCTCCTGCAACAAGAGAAGCCACCGCAATGAGAAGCCTGTGCACTGCAATTAGAGAGTAGCCCCCACTCTCCACCACTAGAGAAAGTCCTTGCACAGCAGTGAAGACCCAGCACAGCCAAAAATCAATTAAAAAAATTATAAAGTAAGTAAATAAATCTAGGCTTGAAAATCATTGCTCTAGAGTACAGAAGAAAAAAAAAGGAAACAACCTCTTTATACAGATAGGAAAATCCAGACGCTCAAAGAGAAGACCCCAAATGACAAACAGGAGGACTGGGGACAGTGCAGGTATACCAAGTCTCAAGTTAGGATTACCCGATTGTGTAGTCTGAGCTAGTATTATTCCCTACAATTATGGTGAAGAAGGCAGTGAAAAGAGGCAGGAAAAGGTATGTAAGTATGGATGGAATGTAAACAAAGGAGTCAAAACCAAGGGCCAAGATAACAGCCTGACCCTACCACATACTGGCAGCGCACCGGAACAAGTCACTAAGCATCTCCGAGGAGCCTCATCTGCGAAGATAAAAAGAAGTCACATGTACCTCATGGGACTGCTGTGAGGACTGAGAAAACGGAAAGGCTTTTACAAACGGTGATGCACTGTGTTTCAAACGTGAGCTAACCAACAATCAGAATACGAAGACATTAATGTAGGGAGTTACAACCAACATTTTAAAGAGCAAGTGGAACAGAAAATGCTGGGGCTCCCCTGGTGGTCCAGTGGTGAGGAATCCACCTCGCAACGCAGGGGATTCGATTCCTGCTCAGGGAACTAAGACCCCACACGCCAAGGAGCAACTAAGCCCTTGCACCACAATTCCGCAACTATTGAGACTATGTGCTGCAGCCATAGAATCTGTGCACCATGGATCCGCAAGACACAAAAGATCCTGCACGCCACAACTAAGACCCAATGCAGCCAAACAATATATATTACAAGATAAAAAAAATAAGTATTTTTTAAAAAGAAATGGTTAACAGTGCACCATACTATAAGGATAAATACTGCTTTGTAAATTTTTGTATCAATTACATATATTTCATAATGTTAACAACATCTTATTATGGTTGAGTCCAAAAAGTTAAGTCCTTTTTTTTTTTTGGCCACACCTCCTGGCTTGCAAGATCTTATTTCCCCGGCCAGGGATTGAACCCACGTCCTCAGTGAAAACCCTGAGTCCTAACCACTGGACCTCCAGGGAACTCCCCAAAAAGTTAAATCTTAAAGTCACAATTAATCTTCAAACTGCCCCCTCCACTTTATCCTCTCTAGCAAATGCAGTGGGTGAAGTACCTAAACCAATAGCTCTTAAAGTTTCTTAAGTCAAGATACTACCAGAAATCTGATAAAAGCTAAGGACCTTTTTCCGACAAAAATTCATGCTCACCCAAATTTTGCTTGCACACAAGTTTGGGAACCCTAAAGCCTTGCCATGAAATAGGCTTAGACTTTTTTCTCTAAGTGGTCAAAGAATGGAGTTGAGCCCTCGAGAAGGCTCATACAGCTGCTGTCTTATCACCTCTAAAAGAAGGCCTTTCCCCAAATAGAGCTGTAGAACATTCTACTTAGCCAAATAAATACTTCATTATGTCAAATGTTAGCAAGGTCAAATTTTCTTTTATTTAAAAATACACATAGTTGACTCTTGAACAACAGCAGGGGTTAGGGGTGCCAACCCTCCGCACAGTCAAAAAGTCACGTATCACTTGGAGGGGGCCCTCTATATATGCAGTTCCTCCAAATCCAAGATTCAGCATCCACAGATGTGACCAACCTTGGTTCCCATAGTAATTACAGTATTTACTACTGAAAACAGTCCACATATAAGTGGACCCACGCAGTCCAAACCCCTGTCATTCAAAGATCACCTGTCGATATTCTTAAACTTTTATTTGGGGACCTGAAAATATTTGCAGAAGGCTCCCAAACTGTACCCTATGTCCCTGAAAAAAATGAGGTAAAGCTAACTATAGCTAATGCACTTATTTAGACATTTCTCTAAATAAAACAGAACAGACTTTGCCAAACTTACGAAACATGTTCTTGAACTCAAATGACATTGTATTTTCCCAGCAATTCTAATAAAGAGGCAGCAATTAGTTTTCACAGTGACTGATAAAAGTATCCAAGCTAACACAGCCTACCCTTGCCTTTTTAAGCCATAGTAACTTCACTGAAATTTTAATCAAAAATAATTACTGAATTTTCTTGGTCATTTTTATCATTCTATTAATGAACTCTTCACTCCAGTATCCTTGCCTGGAAAATCCCAAGGACAGAGGAGCCTGGTGGGCTACGGTCTACGGGGTCTCAGAGAGTCAGACACAACTTAGCACATAAAAGGATTTTGGTATTAATTCAATATCCATGAGGGTTATACAGTTCTTTTTTAATTAACTGATTTACTTATTTGGCTTCGTCAGGTCTTACTTGCAGCACTCGGGATTCTCGCTGCAGCGCACAGAGGCTTCAGTTGTGGTGCGCAGGCTTCAGCAGCTGCGGCTCATGGACTCTTGAGTGCAGGCTCAGTAGTCGTGGTACTCAGGCTTAGCTGCTCTGCAGCATACGGGATCTTAGCTCCCCAACCAGGGATCGAACTAGTGTCCTCTGCATTGCAAGGCAGATTCTTAACCGCTGGACCACCACGGAAGTCCCTATACAATTTTTTTTAAGCCACATTTTATTTTCCTGCAAGATCTGAATTTTAAAATGACAAGCACTTGTGTTCCGACTAGTGAGATAAATGACAATATATTCAAAGATAAATAAGATTTGGTCCCTGGCAAAGTGGCTGTGGACACCTAAATAAACAATTACAGTAGTATAATAGTTTCTAGGTGTGGAAACACAAGAGAAGGTAAGGAAACACAAACCTGGAGGTGATAATAATGAGGGCAGGGATCAAAGAAGACTTTCTGGAGTGGGAAGGCATTAGCAAGGATTAACTAAGAAGAAAATCAAGGAGGGAGACAAAGGAAGGAATTCCATGTAGAAGAAACCATTGAATAAAGACCTAGGTAGAATAAGATTTATGAGAAATACTACATCTGAATGTCCCTCCCAAGTGGTGCTAGTGGTAAAGAACCCACCTGCCAATGCAGGAGACACAAGAGACACGGGTTCAATCCCTGGGTCGGGCAGATACCCTGGAGTAGGAAATGGCAACTAACGCAGTATTCTTGCCTGGAGAATCCCATGGACAGAGGAGCCTGGTGGGCTACAATCCAGGGAGTCACACAGAGTCAGACACAACTGAAATGACTTAGCATACAGCACATCTGAATGGTTGCAAGAATTTGAGGCCATTTCCTTCCAGAGCCAGAGGGAGACTTTGGGGTTGTTGTTTGTTTGTTTGGGGGGGGGGTTATTTTGTTTGTTTTTGGTAAACAGGAACAGATCGCTTTAGGATATAATAGTCAGAGAAAATAATACGGTGTACTTATCTGTCCTAGTCTTCATTTCTCAGTCTAGGGATTTAGATTATTTATCAAGGAGGTAGCTGGTGCAAATTTCTGCACCTTTCAAGAAATCTTTAAAGAAGACTTGCCTAACTTCTGGATAAGGATGTTAAGTTGAATGCATATCCACTTTTGCTCCTGCTTGAAAATCCCATTAAAACAAAAGGAAAGAAAAACTTTTAAAAGCATAAGCCAAAGAAAGTCACCTCTTCCTTCCTCCCCCCCAAAAAAGTCAGGGGAGACTACAGCAGGATAATTTTCTTGAAAGAGAGATGGAAGAGTGATAAATGACTACACAGACCCAAGAAAATGAAATCACAACCCACTGTAGTAAACACAGAATCAGTATAATTTATATCATAGAATCTCTAAAATGTTCAGGAAGTGGAAGTGAAAGATGGAACTATAAAGAGGATTGGATGAAATTCTATCTCAGAAGCTTCAGATCCTCAGATTTTGTCCCCAACTGTAAACCCAGGTGCCTGCTGCTCTACCATCCTGATAAGAGACTGAAGATTTTTTCGCTAGAGAGTAAAATGGAGGGTTTCTAGGCTGAGGGATGCTGGCAACAGTAAAAGGGAAGATACCATAATGAAAGTGGAGAGATTAAGTAAACACATTGAGTAAGACTTCCCAGCCTTCCCTCCCCAATTTTCACCCTCCAAGAGGGAAACTGAAGGATCATTCTTTGCAGAATTTAACCAGATGAATGAAAGGAAAAAAAAAAAAGCCTCAAGTAGAACAACAACAAAGAACATTCAGTTCAGTTCAGTCGTTCAGTCATGTCCAACTCTTCGCAACCCCATGAATCGCAGCACGCCAGGCCTCCCTGTCCATCACCAACTCCCGGAGTTCACTCAGACTCACGTCCATCGAGTCAGTGATGCTATCCAGCCATCTCATCCTCTGTCCAACCCTTCTCCTCCTGCCCCCAATCCCTCCCAGCATCAGTCTTTTCCAATGAGTCAACTCTTCGCATGAGGTGGCCAAAGTACTGGAGTTTCAGCTTTAGCATCATTCCTTCCAAAGAAATCCCAGGGCTGATCTCCTTCAGAATGGACTGGTTGGATCTCCTTGCAGTCCAAAGGACTCTCAAGAGTCTTCTCCAACACCATAGTTCAAAAGCATCAATTCTTCAGCGCTCAGCCTTCTTCACAGTCCAACTCTCACATCCATACATGACCACTGGAAAAACTGTAGCCTTGACTAGACGGACCTTTGTTGGCAAAGTAATGTCTTTGCTTTTTAATATGCTATCTAGGTTGGTCATAACTTTGCTTCCAACGAGTAAGCGTCTTTTAATTTCATGGCTGCAGTCACCATCTGCAGTGATTTTGGAGCCCAGAAAAATAAAGTCTGACACTGTGTCCACTGTTTCCCCATCCCGTGAAGTGATGGGACCAGATGCCATGATATTCGTTTTCTGAATGTTGAGCTTTGTCAACTTTTTCATTCTCCACTTTCACTTTCATCAAGAGGCTCTTTAGTTCCTCCTCACTTTCTGCCATAAGGGTGGTGTCATCTGCATATCTGAGGTTATTGATATTTCTCCCGACAATCTTGATTCCAGCTTGTGTTTCTTCCAGCCCAGCGTTTCTCAGGATGTATTCTGCATATAAGTTAAATAAGCAGGGTGACAATACACAGCCTTGACGAACTCCTTTTCCTATTTGGAACCAGTCTGTTGTTCCATGTCCAGTTCTAACTGTTGCTTCCTGACCTGCATACAAATTTCTTAAGAGGCAGGTCAGGTGATCTGGTATTCCCATCTCTTGAAGAATTTTCCACAGTTTATTGTGATCCACACAGTCAAAGGCTTTGGCATAGTCAATAAAGCAGAAATACATGTTTTTCTGGAACTCTCTTGCTTTTTCTATGATCCAGCAGATGTTGGCAATTTGATCTCTGGTTCCTCTGCCTTTTCTAAAACCAGCTTGAACATCAGGAAGTTCACAGTTCACGTATTGCTGAAGCCTGGCTTGGAGAATTTTGAGC
>NW_011495033.1:10396927-10406608 GCF_000754665.1 Bison bison bison | reverse complement strand
GCGGTAGTTTGAGCATTCTTTGGCATTGCCTTTCTTTGGGATTGGAATGAAAACTGACCTTTTCCAGTCCTGTGGCCACTGCTGAGTTTTCCAAATTTGCTGGCATATTGAGTGCAGCACTTTCACAGCATCATCTTTCAGGATTTGAAATAGCTCAACTGGAATTCCATCACCTCCACTAACTTTGTTCATAGTGATGCTTTCTAAGGCCCACTTGACTTCATATTCCAAGATGTCTGGCTCTAGGTCAGTGATCACACCATCGTGGTTATCTTGGTCGTGAAGATCTTTTTTGTACATTTCTTCTGTGTATTCTTGCCACCTCTTCTTAATATCTTCTGCTTCTGTTAGGTCCATACCATTTCTGTCCTTTATCGAGCCCATCTTTGCATAAAATGTCCCCTTGGTATCTCTAATTTTCTTGAAGAGATCTCTAGTCTTTCCCATTCTGTTGTTTTCCTCTATTTCTTTGCATTGATCGCTGAGGAAGGCTTTCTCATCTCTTCTTGCTAATCTTTGGAACTCTGCATTCAGATGCTTATATATTTCCTTTTCTCCTTTGATTTTCACTTCTCTTGTTTTCACAGCTATTTGTAAGGCCTCCCCAGACAGCCATTTTGCTTTTTTGCATTTCTTTCCCATGGGGATGGTCTTGATCCCTATCTCCTGTACAATGTCACGAACCTCATTCCATAGTTCATCAGGCACTCTATCTATCAGATCTAAGCCCTTAAATCTATTTCTCACTTCCACTGTATAATCATAAGGGATTTGATTTAGGTCATACCTGAATGGTCTAGTGGTTTTCCCTACTTTCTTCAATTTAAGTCTGAATTTGGTAATAAGGAGTTCATGATCTGAGCCACAGTCAGCTCCTGGTCTTGTTTTTGTTGACTGTATAGAGCTTCTCTATCTTTGGCTGCAAAGAATATAATCAATCTGATTTCGGTGTTGACCGTCTGGTGATGTCCATGTGTAGAGTCTTCTCTTAAGTAAACACATCGAGTAAGACTTCCCAGCCTTCTCTCCCCAATTTTCACCCTCCCAAAAGGAAACTGAAGGATCATTCTTTGCAGAATCTAACCAGATGAATGAAAGGAAAAAAAAAAAAAGCCTCAAGTTGAACAACAACAAAGAACATAGAGATCCCAAATTAAAATGCCCAGTCAGATCACCCCACAGTGAAATAAACAGTCAATGAGCCTCATTCACATTTTCATAATCTTGGATTAGTTTTTCAATCCCCTCTCTTAAAGTTTAGCAGTCAATTAAGGATTACTAGATGTCTGAGAAAAACATGAAAGGATTCTTTTTTTAAATAATGACTACCTGTAGAAAACAATGCAACTTGAAGAGATTATGCAATACAAAAAAATTTTAATTAGGGGAGGGGAGGCAGGAAGGCAACCTAACTTCTGTGGTATTTTTCCTATAAACACATAACCTTAGAATAATCACGAGAAAACATCAGACAAATTTGAATTAAAGGACAAAATACTTAAACAGTTTTCTTCAAAACTGTCAAGATCATTTAAAAAAAAAGAAAAGAAAGACTAAGAAACTACACAGATCAAGGGAGACTAAAGAGACATCACGACTAAATGCATGCAGTTTCTTAGATTAGATCCTGGAACAATAAACTGGAGAAATCTAAATTAAATCTATAGTTTAATATTACTAAACCAATGTTAACTTCCTAGTTTTGACAAAAGTACTGTAATTATACAAGATATTAACACTGAAGGAAGCTTGGTGGAGGGTATTCAGGAATCTTATGTATGCTATTTGCAACTTTCCTGTAAATCTAAAAATCACTTCAAAATTCAAAACAAAATTAAAATGTTTAATTTTAAAGGACTATCATTATCCTGAGAGAACTAAGATATTACTTACATGAAACACATGGGATATTTTTAAAGGAAATATTTAAAGAACAAGAAAGAGTTCTTGTAAGTTAAAAATACAACCACAGCAATGAAAACTCAGTACAAAAATTAGAAGATAAAGAAATATCTTTCATAAATCAAAACAAAAAGAAAAAAGAATGAACAATAAGAGAAAAAAGATAAGTACTAGAGAATCTATTCAGAAGGTCCAAAATATGAAGAAGAAAGTATGAAAGTGTTAGTCGCTCAGCAGCGTCCAACACTTTGCAACCCCATGGACTGTATGTAGCCCACCAGGCTCCTCTGTCCACGGGATTTCCCAGGCAAGAATACTGGAGTCGGTTGCCAGTCCCTTTTCTAGGGATCTCCCCTACCCAGGGATCAAAGCTAGGTCTCCTACATTGCAATCAGATTCTTTACCGTCTGAGCCACCAGGGAAGCCCATATGAAGAAGCAACACTCTCAAAAGTAAGAACAGAACAAAATATAGAAAGCTAAAACTGATGTAGTAAGTCAATAAACTTCCTAAAATTGAAAGGCATAATGCTCAGATTAAGAAGGCCCATCAAAGGTCTATTACAACAAACAAAAATAGACA
This sequence comes from Bison bison bison, assembly GCF_000754665.1. NCBI lineage: Eukaryota > Metazoa > Chordata > Mammalia > Artiodactyla > Bovidae > Bison > Bison bison. The sequence goes on along the minus strand of NW_011495033.1, from coordinate 10,404,124 downwards.
GGCACCAAGTGACATCACTAAAATTTTTAAAAAATGAAGACAAAGAAAAGATTCCACAAGCCTCCAGAGAGAAAAAAAAAGGTCACATATAAAGGAGCAAGCATCAGAATACCCTTCATACCTAACAGCCTGAAAAAAATTATGGAAGCCTGAAGGTAGTGAAACAATGCTTTCAAAATTCTGAAAGAAAATTATTTCAAACCTAAAATTCTATGGCCAACCAACTATAAGGATAAAGATATTTTTAGGCAGCAGAATCTCAAAATAATTACTTCCTAAAATGAAGCAATTAGAAAATATATTTCATTTTTACAAACAGTAATACAATAATTGATACAGCCCAGAATCATAAATGTATGTTAAAACCATTGGAAAAGAGATTATTCTAAAACAGGATATTCCCGTAGTGTTAAAAAAGAAAATTGCCTTACAGAAGAGGGTTCTGGGAAGACAGTAGAGTAGCAAGTACTAGGAATCTGTGTCTCCAATAAGACAATAATTGCACTGGCAGAATCTGCCTAGTGTAACTATACTGGAACTTGGGAATCTACTGAAAGCGTGCAAGTTCCATGGACAGACTTTGAAGATTAACTGTGGTTGATTACAGGCAATTTTCCCTGGAGAAGGAAATGGCAAGTCACTCCAGTATTCTCGCCTGGAGAATTCCATGGACAGAGGAGCCTGGCGGCTACAGTCCGTGGAGTCGCAAAGAGTCGGACACGACCGAGTGACTATCACTTATTGATGGTCAATTTTACTTGGGAGTAGAGCAACAGCTCTCCATCTGCCAGCTCAAGTCATATGCAGCCCCACCGCTGCAGCCCCACCGCACTGTGCACAGGCTCTTCACACACAGGCTATGGAAGCCAAGGTGGACAGAAACAACCCTGTCCTTCAAATACTGGGGACCTGTGCTCTGATCACTGACTGCTGTTTCTGATCATACAGGTGTGGACAAAGAGGCAGACAGCTACAGTTGTTACACCTCCTCCCCCTGGTGCAAGTCCCTCATCCTCCAGCTGAAGGGACTGCTAGGGGCCTTAAATAACCAGTGCCCGGAACTTCCTTGCTCGTCCAGTGGTTGAGAGTCCACCTTGCAACTCAGGGGACGTGGGTTTTATCCCTGGCGGGGGAACCAGGATTCCACATGCCACGGGGCAACTAAGCCCTTGAGCCCCAACAAAGGATCCTACATGCTGCAACTAAGACCCAACACAGACAAATAAAGAAATATTTGAAAAAAGAGAGAGAGCGAGCGAGCGAGCCAGTGCTCTTTTATGTCCCCTTCATTTTCCTTTTTCCCCCTTTGGGGAGCCAGACACTAAACACTAGTACATTCAAAAACTACTTCATGTACAGGGAAAAATTAGAAAGTGACTGAATATGCTGAGGGGAAGACTCAGAAAAGACCTGAAGAGACCTAACATCTATATCTCAGGCTGACCTTCTGGATGGAGACTGTCTACAACAGTCAAAAAAACAAAAATGACAATTAAAAAAAAATCAAATTCTAGGAAGAAAGAAAATCTGATTTCCAAAATTACCACATTATTAAAATCAAATATCCAGTTTTCAACAAAAGATCATAAGGCATACAAAGCATGAGGAAAGTATGGCCATTTAAAAAAAAAAAACCTAAATCAACAAAAATTATTCCTAAAAACACCTGATGGCAGATATATTAGACAAAAATATTAAAGCAGCTGTCTAAAAGATGCTCAAAGAACTAAAGGAAGATGGGGACAAAGTCAAGAAAACAATCTCTGAATAAAATGGAAATAAGAATAAAGAAATAGAAACCTAAAAACAAACCAAAAAGAAATTCTGGAGCTGAAAAGTACAATAACTGAAATGAAAAATTCACTAACACAAACTTGAGCAAGCAGAAGAAAGAATCTGCAAACTCTAAGACAGGACATAAAAATTATCAAGTTGGAAGGATGGAAAGAAAACAGATAGACCAAAAGCAAACAGAGACTAAGGGCACTGTGAGACACCGTCAAGAGACCAACATGTGCGCTGTGAGATCTCAGGAGAAGAGAGAAAAGGGCAGAGAGAATATTCGAAGAAATAATGGCTGAAAACTTGCCAAATGTGATGAAAGACAGGAATATAAATGTTGAAGAAGTTTAACAAACTCTGAATGAGACAAACTTAAAAGACCAATAGGCATACTTTATAATCAAACTTTTAAAACTCAAAAGACACAGAGAATCTTGAAAGCAGCAAGAGAAAAGACTCATCAACTGTATACCAACACTTTGGATAATCTAGATGAAATAGATAAATTCCTAGAAACAAAACTAAATCACAAAGAAATACAAACTCTGAATAGACCTATAACTGGTAAGGAGAATAGTAATCAAAAATCTCCCAATGAAGAAAAGTCCTGGATCTGACACCTCCCCTGGTGAATTCTACCAAACAAAGATGAACTGATATCACTTCTTCTCAAATTTCTTCAAAACACTGAAGAGAACACTTCCTAACTCATTCTATGAGGCTACAGTTACTCTAAATATCCTCGACAAAAAACTAGCAAACAGAATTCAGCAGCATATTAAAAGACTTATTATATACCATTTCCAACTGGGATGCAAGGATTCCACTGGAAAGAATGCAAAGATGACTCAACATACATAAGTTAATCAATGTAATACACCACAGTATCAGAATGAAGGAAAAAAACCCACACGATCATCTCAACTAATACAGAAAAAGCATCTGATGAAATTCAATACACATTCATGATAAAAAACATTCCAGGAATAGAAGGAAATCTCACACCAAAAAAGTCATATATGAAAACCCCACAGCAAATATTATACTCAGCGGTAAAAGACAAAAGCTTTCCTCTGAGACATACAGAGGATGTCCACTTTTACAACTTCTATTCAACACAGAAATTCTAGCCAGAGCAATTAGGTAAGGAAAAAGGAAAAGGAAAAGACAATCAAATTGGAAAGGAAAAAATGCAATTATCTCTGGAGGTGATATGATCTTAGATGTAAAATCTCTAAAGATTTTACACACACCAAAATAGAAAAATACAAACCGTTAGAGCTAATGAATTCAGCAAAGTGGCAGAACACAAAGTCAACACACACAAGTCAGTTGTATTTCTACACACTAACAGTGAATAAGCTGAAAAGGAAATTACAAGAACAATTCCATTTACAATAGCATTTAAAAGAATAAAATATATAGGAATCAACTAAACCAAAGAGGTAAAAGACTTGTACAATGAAAACTTTTATAGTTTTTATAGTTTTATACATTGCTGAAAGAAATTAAAGACATAAATAAATGGAAACACACGCCATGTTCATGGATTGGAAGACTGAATTTTGTTAAAATATCAATACTGCCCAAATTCAGGGCAATTCCTATCAAAATCCCAAGGACATTTTCTGCAGAAACAGGAAAAACCTACCCTAAAATTCATATGGAATCTCAAGGATTCTTGAATAGTCCCCCCACCAAAAAAAAAATCTTGAAAAAGAACAAACTGGAGAACTTACACTTCCTGATTTCAAGAACTGCTTCAAAGCTACAGTGGTCAAAGCCATGTGATACTGGCATAAAGACAGACATGAAGACCAATGGAATACAAGGGAGATTCCAGAAAGAAACCCTTGTTTATAGGGTCAAATGATATTTGACAAGGGTGCCAAGACTATTTACTGGGGAAAGGACTGCCTTTTCGACAAATGGTGCTAAGAAAACTGAATCTCCACATGCAAACAAATAAAATCAGACCCTTACCTAACACCACAGACAAAAATTAACTCAAATGGATCAAAGACCTAATGTAAGACTTAAAACAACAAAATGCTTAGAAGAAAACACGGGACAAAAACTTCACATCATTGGATTTGGGAAGATTTCTTGGCTATGACATCAAGAGTATAGGTAACAAAAACAGACAAATTGGATTTCTTGAAAATTAAAAGAAGTTTGTTCATCCAAAGACTCTATCAACAAGAGTAAAAATGCAATCCAAAGAATGGGAGAAAATATTTGCAAATCATATACTCGATAAGTAATAAATATCCAGAATATTACAGAGAACTTCTAAAACTCAACAACAAAAAACAACCCAATTCAAAACTGGACAAAAGATTTGAATAAACATTTCTCCAAAGAGGACCTATGAATGTCCAATAAGCCCGTCAATATGCTCAACATTATTAATCATTTGTTGTTGTTGTTTACTTGCTAAGGCATGTCCGACTCTTTTGTGACGCCATGAGCCCACCAGGCTCCTCTGCCCATGGACTTCCCAGGCAAGAATATTGGAGTGGGTTGCCATTTCCTTCTCCAGGGGAATCTTCCCAACCCAGGGATCAAACCCACATCTCGTGCATTGACAGGAGGATTCTTACCACTGAGCCACCAGGGAAGTCCTTACTAATCATTAGGGAAACACAAATCAAAACTAAAAATAAGAAGCCACTCCACAGTAATTAGGATGGCCACTATCAAAAACAGAGAAAACAAGTATTGGTAAGGATGTGGAGAAATCAGAACCCTTGGGGTGCTGTGGGGTGTAAACTGGTAGTACTATGAAAACGGTATGATGGTTCCTCAAAAAATTAAAAACAGAATTAAAAACCATATGACCCACCAATTCCACTCTGGGTATATACTCAAAAGAACTGAAAGCAGGATCTCAAAGCTATATCTGTACAGCCATGTTCATAACAGCATTATGCAGAATAACTAAAACTTGGAAAAAACCAAGCATGCATTGATGGATAAGCAAAATGTAACATATACATACAACAAAATATTATTCAACCTTAAAACACAATATGCTACGATGTAAATAAACCTTGAGGACATTATGCTAGGTGAAATTAGTCAGTCACAAAAAGACAAATACTGTATGCTTCCACTTATATGAGGTCCTCAGTCAAAATTATAGACCAAGAGTAGAATGGTGGTTGAAGGGGACTGGGGAAGAGGAAAACAGGGAGTTACTGTTCAAAGGGTATAGCAGTTCAGTTTTACAAGATGAAAAAAGTTCCAGAGATGGATGGCAGTGATAGTTGCACAGCATTATGAATGTACTAAATATCATAATGCAAAACTGTACATTTTTTAATGGTTAAGATGGTAAATGTTCAGTTCAGTCGCTCAGTCATGTCCGACTCTTTGCAACCCCATGAATCGCAGCACGCCAGGCCTCCCTGTCCATCACCAACTCCCGGAGTCCACCCAAACTCATGTCCATCGAGTCGGTGATGCCATCCAGCCATCTCATCCTGTCGTCGCCTTCTCCTCCTGTCCCCAATCCCTCCCAGCATCAGAGTCTTTTCCAATGAGTCAACTCTTTGCATGAGGTGGCCAAAGTACTGCAGTTTCAGCTTTAGCATCAGTCCTTCCAAAGAACACCCAGGACTGATCTCCTTTAGAGTGGACTGGTTGGATCTCCCTGTAGTCCAAGGGACTCTCAAGAGTCATTTTATAATGTTATATGTTATTTAAATGTTATATGTTAATTTAAATGTTACATGTTATTTTACCACAAGAAAAAGTGAAGAAAAATCACCTCATGAGCTATATATTAATTACAAAAGTGAATAAGGATTTTTATAACAAATAAATATGCTGGAGGACATCTCTGGTGGTCCAGTGGTTGAGCGTCTGTCCGTCAATGCAGGGGCCATGGGTTCAATCCCTGGTCCAGAAGATCCTACATGCTACAGAGGGACTAAGCCCGCACTCTAGAGCCTCTGAGCCTCAACTACTGAGCCTGTGTGCTACAACTACTGAAGCCTGCGAGCCTAGAGCCGGTGCTCCGCAAAAGAGAAGCCACCGCAGTGAGAAGCCCACTCACCACAACTGGAGAAAGCCCCAGCACAGCAACAAAGACCCCGTGCAGCCAACAAGAACCCACTATAAGCACATATTATTCTGATGAAAATAAAAAGGTAAACAACTCAGCATGTAATGGTAAGTGAAGAAATCAAAGATGAAGGATGGTGTATAAAGAATGTCTTTGTTGTTGTTGTTTAGTTGCTAAGTCTGTGTCTGACTCTTTTGCAACCCCATGTGTGGTGACCTGCCAGGTTCCTCTGTCCACGGGATTTCCCAGGCAAGAGTACTGGAGCGGGCTGTCATTTCCTTCTCCAGGGGATCTTCCTGACCCAGCAATCAAAAACTCATATACCCTGCATTGCCAAGTGGGTTCTTTGCCACTGAGCCACCAGGGAAGCCAAAGTATATACAGTTTGTATTAAAAAGCTGGCAGAGTAGGGGACTTCCCTGGTGGTCGAGTGGCTAAGACTCCTTACTCCCACTGCAGGGGGCCCAGGCTCGAGCCCTAGTCTGGGAACTAGATCCCTTGTGCCACAACTAAAGATTCCACATCCCACACGCCACGAGTAAGACCTGCTGTGGCCAAAGACAGAAAGAAAGAATATACATTTTTTTAAGTTGGCAGAGTAGGAAGAGAATATAAGAGCATGTGTTTTAATATGAATAAAATCTCTGGTTATTAAGAAATAATTGAATTTAAATTAACATATCTGATAATTACTATTAAAAATTATAGTAAGAAATAAATAACACTGCTTGTCTCTGGTAAGCAGAACTGAATGGCTGCAAGACAAAGTCAGGAGAGAGAATGTCACTGTATACACTTTTGTACACTTACAATTTTGAACTATGTGAAGGTACTATTTACTAGCAACTAAAATTTCAAATGTTTAATAAAAAGCTTTACCCATTAGTTTCATGCCACTCTAATTCCTTATCTCATATATCTGCCCGAGCATTTAAGACAACTGGTGTGTCACTCACTTTATTTATTTAGTGGTGGCTGTGCTGGGTCTTCGCTGCTGCTCAGGGGCTTTCTCTAGCTGTGGCGAGCGGGGGCTACCCTCTATTGGGGTGCATAGGAGTCCTGTTGTGGCGGCTTCTTTTGTGGCAGGGCATAAACTCTAAAATGCGGGCTCAGTAGTTGTGGCGCACAGGCCTAGTTGCTCTGCAGTATGTGGAATCTTCCCAGTTCAGGGATTGAACCCATGTTCCCTGCACTGGTATGGATTCGTGCTAAGTCACTTCAGTCGTATCCAGTCATGACCAACTCTTTGCAACCCCATGGGCTGTAGCCCACCAGGCTCCTCTGTCCATGGGATTCTCCAGGCAAGAATACTGGAGTGGGTTGCCATGCTCTCTTCCAGGGCTGCA
>NW_011495033.1:10391858-10396827 GCF_000754665.1 Bison bison bison | reverse complement strand
AGGGCTGCATTGCTAGGCAAATTCTTAACCACTGGACCACCAGGGAAATCCCATTCATTTATTAGTTGAGATATATATATATATATATATATATATATTTAACTTTTGGCTGCACTCTGCAGCATATGAGATCTTAGTTCCCCAACCAGGGATCAAACCCACACTCCCTGAATTGGAAGGCAGAGTCTTAACCACCAAGGAAGTTTTTCCATTCATTTATTAACATGTGTTACTGTGTAACTGACTCTGTTATCTCCTCAATGAAGCTGGAAAAGTTATTGTCTCTTCCAATTGTCTGAAATCTACTACCCTAACACTTTACAATGCTGTGTAAACACTAGGCTTTTGTAGGCTGTGTTCTATAGAAATTCAAATGAATATGAGGTATGACGAAACTCGGAGATGTGAATCATGTGTTCAAATTTCAAACAGTATTCCCTTGAAACATTTAGAGGCCTCCAGGTAAAAAGCCATTTTGTGAATTCAAAAATCTCTGGGATTATGAATCAATTCCTCCCCATAATCTTATTTCATAGAGCAGCATTTAGAAAAAGCTGAAACCATGATGTAAGAGTTGGACTGTAAAGAAAGCTGAGTGCCGAAGAATTGGTGCTTTTGAACTGTGGTGTTGGAGAAGACTCTTGAGAGTCCGTTGGACTGCAAGGAGATCCAACCAGTCCATCCTAAAGGAGATCAGCCCTGAGTGTTCACTGGAAGGACTGATGTTGAAGCTGAAACTCCAATACTTTGGACCCCTGATGCGACGAGCTGATTCATTTGAAAAAATCCTGATCCTGGGAAAGATTGAAGACGGGACGAGAAGGGGACGACAGAGGATGAGATGGTTGGATGGCATCACCGACTCAATGGACATGAGTTTGGGTAAACTCCGGGAGTTGGTGATGGGCAGGGAGGCCTGGCATGCTGTAGTCCACGGGGTTGCAAAGACTCAGACACGATTGAGCGACTGGACTGAACTGAACTGAAACCATGATTCAGGTGTCAGCTACCTTCCAGAGAGCACCCAGGATTCAAGGATAAGAACAATTTCTTCCTTGAAGAATTATTTATTTATTTTTTGGCCTGCCCCCAAGTGTTCTGGATGTGTTAAGCATTGTATTTTACATTATTTGGCAGAAATGTGGAGCTGGTGAAATTTACACGTTAAAGCCAGAAGTCCTAATCCTCTTGGAGATACAACATATTATAGGTTTTAGGGAGACAGTTTTAGGTTGAAAATAATGAACAACTCTCAAAAATTAGTTGCCTGATGATGTACCAGTCAGACGATGAACTACCTAGAGCTGGAAGTTTCCAACAGGAGTACTGGATAAAATATTTTCATATTAACTATAAAGTTGAACTAGAAAATTCCTAAGGTATATTCTAATACTAAAAGTTCCATTCAGTTCTCAGATTTTTATAAGATGGAATCAAAGGGAAATGTTTGCCTTGCCAGGCTCAGGAATACCACTAAATGCTGAAGCACAAAACACAAACAACCCAGCCATCTATCCTCTTGGTGCCAATTTGCTGATATCACTTCTAGTAAACTTAAAAACTAATCAAGCTCCTATCAACCTACTGTCCCCCCAACTTGGCATGTGTGTAAATACATACATGTAAACCTGTGCCAACTTATGACTTAAGAACAGGTTTGAGTGGTCTACAAAAACATAGGATGATTTTTAGGAACCCCACTAGAGTACTCTCTTATTTCTATCATACATGTGTGCTAAGTCGCTACAGTCATGCCAGACTCTTGGTGACCCCATGGACTGTAGCCCACCAGGCTCTTCTTCTGTCCATGGGATTCTCCAGGCAAAAATACTGGAGTGGGTTGGCATGCCCTCCTCCAGGGGATCTTCCTGACCCAGGGATCCAACTCAAGTCTTTTATGTCTCCTGTACTGGCACGTGGGTTCTTTACCACTAGCACCACATGGGAAGCCCATTCTATCATAGGAGATAGTCAAATATTCATAAACAAAACCTTACACTTTCTGAAAAAATCTGTCCAAAACTGAGTCTGCTTTTCAAACTTAACTCCACGAATTCATTTAGAATTTTCAAACTCCATGTTATCATTTCCAAAAATGAAAATCATTATTCAAACGTACTCTATGTGGGATGACTACTTTGTAACTACTACTGCCATGCAACTTCAGTCTCTGATGCCATGTAATGGTAAACACGCCTGTGGTTCCTTATACGAAGGAAGGTGTGTTCAGCAACCTGAAAGGATGGGATAAACCTAAATCCCAAATAACATCCATCAAAGACCCAACCAATTGGGACCACCAGCCTTTTGGTAAGGTGCTAACATCCTTTGTTGCTGAAGTTTCTTTACACTTGCTTCCTTCAACATCCTGAGACTAGAGACTAAATGGCTTTATGATGGCTTGAATAAATAACAAATTGGTAAGAGAACTGTGTTTCATGAGAGCATACATAGTAAGATTGACTTGTTGAACTCATAAAAACCTGTGCCCTATTAATGAGATTTATTCTTTGTATAAGTGAAATGACCTCTGACCACTATTTGTCATAGTTTCCTCTATGTAAATATCATCTCACATAACCCTTTAAAGCCAAGTAGTGGATACTCACTGAACTTTAAAAATCAGTGAAACAAAAAACTAGATAAGCAACAATCTGTTACAGTGGAAGATCAATAAAGATTTCCTTTAAAAATGTTACTTGCCTCAATAGTTAAAAGAAATTTTTTTTGGCCAATGAGTCTTCGGTGTTCATTTACTTCTTCATAATCTTACTGTTTTAAGGGCCTGGAAAGACACGTGGTGCATATCTGCTATTATTATTAATCTTTAAGAACAATTTTAGATAATGATATAAAAATCTTTTCTGAATTGTAAAAAGACTCCTCCAATTAAAAATATTAAATTCCAACATATTATTCCAATAATTTTTATTTTAACTTACTTCTTTCTTCAACCAAGACTTTTAGGATATTAGCTATCCAAAAAAAAAATTTTTTAAAGAAAGAAAAACACTAGCCCCAGGCCTGTTAGCCAGTCTGTGTGACAGACAAAAAAACTTCCTAGTCATTGACTGAAAAGGAAATCAAACGTTACATAGTGATCTACACCTGAATGTGTCCATGGCACTTTGAAAAGGCAAGGATGGGATGAGAGTTCTAAGGCTGGCTTTCACAATACTAGTTCACTGACATAATCTTGTCTTCTGAACTATTAAGATAACTAAACCAAATGTCACCATTTCTCAACTTTTCCTCCCACTTTAAAAACCATGACATCTTAAGGGAGATGTATTTCTGCTCTGCACTGGTTAATTCCAGACAAAACCTGTGCCACACAAATAAACTCAGGTGACTTCATAAACTAATACTTTGACATTTTTTTTATGCCATTTTACAATGTTTGCTAATTATCCTGAAATTCACAACAGTTCCTCCTGTTATTAAAATGAGGAAACTGAGGCAAGAGAAGTGAGTTGCTACTCTGCAGCAAGTGGGCATCTCTCCGGACACTGCAAGCTCCTGTCCCGCCCTATTAAACCACAGTGCTTTTCTTAAAGGTTTAGTGGCTAAGTGGCTGTGACTCTTTGTGGCCCCATGGACTGTAGCCAGCTAGGCTTCTCTGTCTGTGGGATTTCCCAGGCAAAAGTGCCTATCAAATAAATAGGCACCCAGAAAGCCTTCTCCTCACGGACATGCAAGACATCCCCACCAAGAAGAGACAAAGAAGAGAATTCCTATCCGTGCCCCCCAGGAAGAAGAAACCATAAACCAAAGTACCCAGGCTTCTCAATCTGCACTGTGGACAAGGGGGTAATAAACGAAAGAAAAGAAGGAGTCGAGGGGGACCAACTTCTGAGACTGAAGACCACGTTATCAAGTTTATTCCGCACACTGGGAAATTACTGAAACACTACTTAAGGACAAACGGAATCAGAAATTTGGAGATTTCAGTCTTAAACCCCAAAACAAAAACACCTGAAATTAAAGTTATTTCCGAAACCTGTACAGTTGTTAGCTTATTCTTACTTGCTTCTATAAAACCCACAAAGCCTACTTGGAGTCCCTAGTATTTAGAGCTGATTCCTAGTGTTCACCAGCGTCCACTTTCCCGCGTCCAATTCCAGAAATACGGTTGGGTCTGACCCAGGCAGGATCTTCCGGCACGTTTTCCTCTGAAATTCATTAGCCTCACACCACCTGGAGACGTCCTACCTCCGACAGCTTCCCGTGAACAGTACCATAAACGTGCAGGAGAGAGTAAAAGCAGGCATGTACCTTTTACTACGTCCCTTAGAGAAAATAATAAAACTCTGGGAGCAGAAACTGGCAAGGGACACCTCGCCCGGCCCCTGCCTCCCACCACGATACAAAGACAGCGAAAGCAGCCCGGGGTCTCTGCACCCCACAACCTCCCTCTCTCTCTGCAAGAGAGAAGCAGACTTTCGGGGCAACTGGACCCAGCCCTCAACACCCTCCCCCCCTTCCCCACGTGGATCTCCTTCCTCTCCGCAGCGCAGGGTCGCACTGGAGACTGGGGTCTGGAAGGGATCAGACCACGCCGGGGCTGGCGCGGGAGGATGGGGGGACCCGCTCCAGGCAGACACACCAGCCCCTTCCTAGAGGCCCTGGGCTCTAAGCCTCCCGGTTCCGGGGTTTGAGCTCCGACGCCCGGAGACGCCCCCCCAGGTCCCTCCACGTCTCCCCCAGAGGGAAACGCGAAGCCCCAGAAGAACTGCGGGGAGAGCCGGGCTGCCAAGCACCGGGTCCGGGCGGGATGGAGCCCGGGCCGCGTGCGGCGGAAGATGGGAGGCGGCCCTTAGCAGCCACCGCCCCTCCCCGGGCCCCGGCCTCTCCCGGTCCCGAATCGCAGGCTGCGGGGCGGCCTTCCTCTCCTCACCTCAAGGCGGCGGCGGCGGCGTCCCGCGGTCCGGCGGTCCCGGACCCCTGCGGGTAGGCGGGGCGGGGGGGG
>NW_011495033.1:10386055-10391312 GCF_000754665.1 Bison bison bison | reverse complement strand
GGAAGGGAGCCCTGGATCGAGCAGGACTGAACGAGGCGGGCGGTGCGCAGGCCGCTTGAGGACCTTACCCTGTTCAATCCCCGTGCCCCGACGCGGAGGGTATCGCATTCATGAACTGCCCAGGATCACACAGGCTGGTTTCCAAGTTCGTGCTGGCAAACAAGCCCTGTTCTGAGACAACCGGCCTCGCTGGGTGGCCCACCCCAAAGGAGTCTGAGGTGCTGAATCCTGAAGCACTTGAGGGGAAGCCTCGATGAAGGAAGCTCAGTAAGAAGGGCAGAGTGCCAAAGGACAGGCTCCTGCGCCTGCCCCGAGCCTAGACGGCAACCAACTCCCGGCTTCTTGGAAAGGAGCGCGCCTCCCCATGTCCACGGTGGTTACACCAGGTCTTTGAGAAGAAGGCAGCCGATTTCTCTAGTTTTGCCAGTTATTTTACAGCAAGATATTCATGGTGATTCTGTGTTGAAAATTAATTCTTTCCAGTAACTGGAAAGAATCCAAACATATAGTAAAACTATAGAGCAGGAGAGAAAGAAAATTAGAGAAAATTAAACTTCAGAAGAACGAGTGAGATCTTTCCAATCCTGCCCAGGGTACTTTTCTGAACTGCTAACAAGCTTGTGCTAACAAGCTTGTACCAAGAGTGGTACAGAGAATGACAGTTTGGTGGGAAGAAGTCCTGAGCCAGGGGGCAAAGAATGAACAGGGTAGAAATACACAACCTGAGGTCAGAAGTTCTTGGAGGGAAGCAGAAGCAGGGATAGGAAGGCTGGTCAACAGGGAAGAGTATTCTAGAAGCCCTCATCATACCTTTAGGTGGTGACTTCTCCAAGAGTTTACCAACCTATTTGAATAGAATAGAGACTAGAAACACATTCAGGAGGAAATTGTGAACTTTACATAGAGCAGTCACCCAAGTTTCACAGTAACTGTCATTAAATGCACCTGTCAATTGAACAAAGAATCAGAATATAAAGACAACTGAGCAAGGCCTCTCTGTTTAACAAGACGTTTGACTTGATTGGAAAAAAAAAAAGCATGGAAAGAGGAAACTTTGTCTCTTCCCTATGAAGCTGCCATGAAGGAAGCGACTTTACAAAGAACTAAAAATCTTGAGGTTATTTGTCTTATTTTTCATCTACCTTTCCTAGTTCCTACTACTTAATAGATTCTTTCTTAGTGATGTTGCTGTTTATCAGCCTTAGTAATACTGCAGAACCAGGGGGTTGTGCTCAGAAACTGTCCTTATGTGAACCTTCAGCAAGCCCTTACATGTCTTGCTTTTGACCTCATTGAACATTTGAAGTAACTGAGCTTTGTAAAGTACTAGCCAAGGAGAGACCTAATGAATGAGCTACAATGAAAGAAAATGAAGGATGAGTTAAGATACACCAAGACTATTTACAAAGGATATAGTAATCTAATTTCTCAAGTAACAGTTGGACCAAGAATGGGCAGAAAGCTGTGCATGCCACAACCTGCCCATCTCCACTATAGGCTCTTTAGCACTGTTCCATAGGTACTTGCCACACAAGCTTATGTCTGTAAGAAGTGGTGGAGGAGAGTTAAGAGGGTGGAGAGCTTAGAGTGGCACATTTCTAGGTGCCATAATGGCTGTAACAGACTGAACTGTGATCTAAATTTATATGTCAAAGTCTCAACCCTCAGGACCTCAGAATATTAGTTGGAGATTGGCTCTTTAAAGAGGAAACTGAACTGAAATGAAGTCATTAGGTGGGCCCTAATTCCAAATGACCGGGGACCTTATAGGAAGAGATTAGGACACAGACACACAATGAGGGAAGACCATCTGTGAATCACAATTGATGAAGCCTTTACCAGATGTGGCTGTTTTGCTGGAGAAGATGGTCAACTACAAGCCAAAAAGAGAAGCCTAAGAAGAAACCAACTCTGCTGACATTTTAATCTTAGACTTACAGCCCCTAGAACTGTGAAGAAATAAACTTCTATCGTTTAAGTCACCCAGTCTGTGATACTCCATCATGGCAGCCCTAAAAAAATGAATACAAGTTTCCAAATACCAAATGGCTTCCAGGTTTTTAAAGAAGGTTAGATTAAGGTATCAGGGATTTTCCCCTGAGCATTCCAGCCTTAAAGATGGTCTGTTACCCTACTATGGGGCAAATAAGAAAAGCCTGAGGGCATACCTATCTTTAAGATATCCCAATCTAGTTGGGAAGACAAAACTAAACACCAAAACAGAGTGTCTAGATCTTGCTCTTTAATTGATAACCATGTAAGTTTTAGAAGAGCTGTACAAAAAAGAGGATAAATTCTCAAAACTAAGTCCAGAAATACATAAGCAGTATGTGTGACTGTCCAGTGCATTTTGGCACTTCATTGTCAACGTCAGTTTGCAGTAGTCTTTCTCAAAATATGTTCCACTGACCACCTGAAACAGAATCAGTAGGTGCTTGTTAAAAATACAGATTACCAGCCTCACTTCAGACTCTTTTTTTTAAGCAGTAATTATTCACCCTGGAGTTAAAGAACAATAGTTTAGGATTTATCATTATTTTTCCCTCTTTGCTGTCAGTGTCTCCAATGAAGAACAACATGTCCTACACCTGCACAAACTAGACAGAAAAGTCTGGCAGGTCAGGCCAAAGCTGAACCAAGGTGGGAAAGAATGTGCCTGAATGGAAAATGGACCCATAGGACTTCCCCGGTGGTCCATCAGTTAAGAATCTGCCTGCCAGTGCAGGGGATGCAGGTTCAGTCCTTGGTCCGGGAAGATCCCACATGCTGCAGGGCAACTAAGCCCATGCACCACAACTACTGAGCCCACAAGCCCCACCGCAATGAGAAGCCCATGGAAGAGTAGCTCCCCACTCACTGCAACTAGAGAAAGCCCACGAGGAGCAACTGAGACCCAGCACAGCCAAAAATAAAAATAAACAAATAGAAAATATTTATTATTTTTAAAAAGTAAATGGACCCTCAAAGAGCACCCTCTCCTGGTGGCTGTCTGGCCACGATTCCAAATTCCTTAAATGGCAGAGTCAGTGATAGACCTTTAGGACAGTATTCTTGACTGGGAAATCCCATGGACAGAGGAGCCTGGCAGGCTGCAGTCCATGGCGTCGCATAAGAGTCGGACACGACTTAGCAACTAAACAACAGCACAATACAGGGGATATAATACGATGTTATTTCCCACTGGCCCCCAATACAGAACACTTACACTAATCTGGCTTCCAGCTCCTGCCGTGCTTATCTTTACTTTTGCTTATGCTGGCAAACTTGTCCTGCCTCTTTCCTAATTTTCTGAATTTTTCTGTAGTCTGTGGGAGTCCCATTTTCTCAAAGAAGACCTCTTTTATTTCTCCAGCTCCTACTGATTATCCTTCCTTTGAATTCTACTAGCAATCTGGTCACCACCACATGATTCAGCATTTACTGGGCTAAAAATTTTTTGTGGGTATGTTGGTTTCAGCTCTCTAGCTGAATTTTAATTGTCTTAAAAGCAGAGAGCATTTCTTACACTTTGGTACAGCCCTCAATAGCTGCTGCTGCTGCTGCTAAGTCGCTTCAGTTGTGTCCGACTCTGTGCAACCCCAGAGACGGCAGCCCACCAGGCTCCCCCGTCCCTGGGATTCTCCAGGCAAGAACACTGGAGTGGGTTGCCATTTCCTTCTCCAATGCATGAAAGTGATAAGTGAAAGTGAAGTCGCTCAGTCGTGTCCGACTCTTAGCGACCCCATGGACTGCAGCCCACCAGGCTCCTCCGCCCATGGGATTTTCCAGGCAAGAGTACTGGAGTGGGGTGCCACTGCCTTCTCCCCTCAATAGCTAGGTAGAGATATTCGTACGGGCTTCACTGACTGAAAATAAATGCTGGCTCTGTACCTCAGAGACCTCTCTGCTTCCAACGTCTGCTTGTCCGTCTTCAGGTCGCGTATGGGAGGCAAAAACCTCCAGAAGGATACTTCACAGATGGACAGACTTCAAGAAAGTCATTGCCTTGACCAGAACAGAGGCTCTAGTTGTAAGATAAGAGAAAAAAGACAAGAAGACCTGATCAGAACACTGTGTTCTTCAACTCCGGTCAGCCGTGCAGGTTTGTCCAGGATTAAGAGCCTGAGGGAACTTCACACCAAAAGGTCAGAAACTGTCCGCAGGAAGGCAGCTTTTTAAGTCTGGTCCTGATGATGAAAGGCAAGATTACACAACAAGAAAGACAGAGTTCGCCACAGAGGCTCCACACAATGTTTTCACGTGGACACTTGAGTTTTCACAAGGCATTTCAGATTCTCCTCCCTCCTTATTATCCAATTGCAGACACTGCCAAGGCCTAGCTGTCCTATCTATAATTGGCAGTCACCAAAACTTGGCTGCCTCTTGCATGACACCTCCAGTATCTTTTCTTTTGGCTCTGCTGCGTCTTCCTTGCAGCGCGTGGGCTTTCTCTAGTTGTGGCACAAGGGTTTAGTAGTCCCGGAGCATATGGAATCCTAGTTCCCTGACCAGGAATCATTCAAACCTGTGTCCCCCGCATTGGAAGGCAGATTCTGAACCACTGGACCACCAGGGAAGTCCCCAGTATCATTTTTTTAAGCCCTTTCTAAGTCCTATACACTTCATTACTAAATACCTGGAGAAATTTTAAGTGGACCTTTATCTGAAGGCAGGGAGGCTAACATGTTTAAGTCTTGCCTGTTCTTGGGATTCTCACATTTCACAGTGATCAGCTTTGGACCTTCTCATTTCCCACCTCACTCTCCTGCAACCCCAGGAGAGCCTTCCTGGAGAGCTTACTCCCTGTTCCTGCCTTACTGTCTCTTCAGCTTCTCCAGCATCTCCATCTCTCCTGAGTCTGACTTAGCTTTCTCCTGCTACATGTTTAGACCTCACCTGTCTATCCCAAATAAATACCCTCACTTCCCACCACTACTATTATATATGTATGCATACTAAGTTGCCTCAGTTCAGTTCGGTTCAGTCGCTCAGTCGTGTCCGACTCTTTGCAACCACATGAATCACAGCACGCCAGGCCTCCCTGTCCATCACCAACTCCCGGAGTTCACCCAAACTCATGTGCATCAAGTCGGTGATGCCATCCAGCCATCTCATCCTCTGTCGTCCTCTTTTCCTCCTGCCCCCAATCCCTCCCAGCATCAGAGTCTTTTCCAATGAGTCAACTCTTCGCATGAGGTGGCCAAAGTACTGGAGTTTCAGCCTCAGCATCAGTCCTTCCAATGAACACCCAGGACTGGTCTCCTGTAGGATGGACTGG
>NW_011495033.1:10385258-10385786 GCF_000754665.1 Bison bison bison | reverse complement strand
GCTATCTAGGTTGGTCATAACTTTCCTTCCAAGGAGTAACTGTCTTTTAATTTCATGGCTGCAATCACCATCTGCAGGGATTTTGGAGCCCCAAAAAATAAAGTCTGACACTGTTTCCACTGTTTCCCCATCTATTTGCCATGAAGTGATGGGACCAGATGCCATGATATTCGTTTTCTGAATGTTAAGCTTTAAGCCAACTTTTTCATTCTCCTCTTTCACTTTCATCAAGAGGCTTTTTAGTTCCTCTTCACTTTCTGCCATAAGGCTGGTGTCATCTGCATATCTGAGGTTACTGATATTTCTCCTGGCAATCTTGATTCCAGCTTGTGCTTCTTCCAGCCCAGCGTTTCTCAGGATGTACTCTGTATATAAGTTAAATAAGCAGGGTGACAATATACAACCTTGACATACTCCTTTTCCTATTTGGAACCAGTCTGTTGTTCCATGTCCAGTTCTAACTGTTGCTTCCTGACCTGCATACAGGTTTCTCAAGAGGCAGATCAGGTGGTCTGGTATTCCCATCTC
>NW_011495033.1:10343120-10385158 GCF_000754665.1 Bison bison bison | reverse complement strand
GGGCATAGTCAATAAAGCAGAAATAGATGTTTTTCTGGAACTCTCTTGCTTTTTTGATGATCCAGCAGACGTTGGCAATTTGATCTCTGGTTCCTCTGCCTTTTCTAAAACCAGCTTGGACATCTGGAAGTTCACGGTTCACGTATTGCTGAAGCCTGGGTTGGAGAACTTTGAGCATTAGTTTACTAAGTCGCCTCAGTCATGTCCAATTCTCTGTGACCCCATGGACTGTAACCTGCCAGGCTCCTCTGTCCATGGGATTCTCTAGGCAAGAATACTGGAGAGGGTTGCCATGCCTTCCTCCAAGGGATCTTCCCGACTCAGGGATTGAACCTGTATCTCTTACGTCTCCTGCATTGGTGTGTGCGGGTTCTTAACCACTAGCACCACCTGGGAAGCCCCTACTATTATCTATGAAACACAATAAGTAATAAAATACAACACCAATAATTTTTGAAGAGCCTTTACTTTCAAGGAAAACTGAACCATCACTCAACTTCCTTTCATTCTTTTCACCCCTTCAGTCTTTAAAATAATTTTTAAAATTTTATTTATTTTTGGATGTGCTGGGTCTTTGTTGCTTTTCTCTAGCTGTGGTGCGCGATCTTCCTGTTGCTATGGCTTCTCTTGTTGAGGATCATGGGCTCTAGGGCGTTCGGGCTTCAGTAGTTGCGGCACATGGGCTCAGTAGTTGTGGCTCCCTGGCTCTAGAACACAGGCTCAGTAGTTGTGGCATCTGGGCCTGGTTGCTCTGCCACATGTGGGATCCTCCCAAACTAGGGATCAAACCCATGTCTCCTGCATTGGCAGGTGGATTCTTTACCACTGAGTCACCAGGGAAGTCCCATCCCTTCAGTCTTCAAGTTTCCCTCTCTTATAACTTGGAATAGAAGATTTCAGTGTCCCTGTCTTTTTAAATCTCACCTCTAGTTAACATACTAGACCAGCAGGTAGAAAGCAATCTGCACGAGTCTTGTTTATCAGTGGACCTGCTTCACTGATGTGCCCAAATTTCTTAATGAAAAGAAAGAAGTAGAAACCAAAAATGAATGAAAAAAAATGTAATTTAAATCAATGAATGAGATGGACATATCAATTGACTAGTATAGTTCTGGGGGTGCATATAGGCAAGCAGTCCTGAGAGGTACTGGTTCTTGGTATTGGTGATCTTAGCCAACAGAGGAGGGACGCTGCCTTCTCTGTGTTCTGCACTGTAAAGAGCTGAGCTCTTTAATCAGGTAAACCAGGCTTCACATCCTGACGCCATCACTTAATTAGCTCCGTGACCTACAGCAAATGACCCCCTTTCTGGGCCTCAGTTTCCTTGTCTATAAAACTGAGATAGAACACCTACCTTGTAAGGTTGTGTTTTGGATTAAATGTTATAGCCAAAGTGTAAAGTTTCTAACACAAAACTTTGAGGCAGGCTAAAACTATTACTTCCCCCTTTCTCTCCATTCCCCTCTTCATGTCGCACTAATGTTCAGTACAAGAACAAAATATCCTGTGGATGCTCGTTGGATTCAGGACTGATTATGGTATTAAGTTCACTACCCAACCCCAGCCCAGGGCCAATATTCCCAGAGGAACGGAGCATGTGATCAGAGATCTGGGGTTACATCTGAACCTTTTACCCATACTTGGAGGGAGCAAGTAAACAGGAGAGTGGCTCTGGCCTGAGCTTCTGAAAACGAACTGAAAGGCTGGCAATGTGAGCGTTCGCCAGGCCCTGCTCAGCCCCGTGGTTGCACCACACTAAGAAAGCAATTTGGCCCCTGTAGGACAAAAGGAAATTCATATACTGTCAATGGGAGTGTAAATGGGGACAACCTCTTAGAAAACAGTTTGGCATTAGTTAGTGAAGCTGACCATATCCTGCATGTGCTGTAACCCAGCTTCCAGTTATGGATTTATACTCTGGAGAAACTTTCAAATGTGTCCCAGGAACATTTTCTCTTCTGGTCCCAAACTGGAAACAACCCAACATCTCTCAGCAGTAGAATGGATAAATAAGCTATGGTGCAATCCAAAGAAGAGGGGATATGTGTATACATGTGGCTGATTCACTTTGCTATACAGAAGGAACTAATACAACATTGCAAAGCAACTATATACTCCAATAAAATTTTTAAAAATAAATTATGATACCTTCATACAGAAAATATTATAAAGCAATGAGAATGAACAAACTACTGGTACAAGAAATAATATGGAAGAATTTCACACACATAATATTGAGCAAAAAAAAGCCAGACACCAAAGAGTATGTTTCTTCAAAAATAGGCAAAATTCATTTGCAATGGTAAAAATCTGAATCATGGTTACTCCTGATGGTGGGTAGTGACTGGGAGACAACACAAAGACAATCCACTTTGTGTTATATGTAATAAAAAGTTTACTTTAAAATTACATAGGGTGTGATCTATCCATTTACATAAGTACAACAGCAGGTAAAAAGTATCTACGTACTGCTGCTGCTGCTGCTAAGTCGCTTCAGTCGTGTCCGACTCTGTGCGACCCCATAGATGGCAGCCCACCAGGCTCCCCCGTCCCTGGGATTCTCCAGGCAAGAACACTGGAGTGGGTTGCCATTTCCTTCTCCAATGCATGAAAGTGAAAAGTGAAAGTGAAGTCGCTCAGTTGTGTCCGACTCTTGGCGACCCCATGGACTGTAGCCCACCAGGCTCCTCCGTCCATGGGATTTTCCAGGCAAGAGTACTGGAGTGGAGTGCCATTGCCTTCTCCGTATCTAAGTACAAAAGCAGGTAAAAAGTACAAGAGCACTAAAAAGTAATTTTAGTGATACATATATAGATAGTTCACTATTTTTTAAAAAAGTCTGGGAGACAAATGACTGGGAGAAGGGAAAGGAGTGTGACCAGAGGGATAGATGTATGAAGAGCTTCTCAGCTACTGTGAAAGTGAAAGTGATAGTCACTCAGTCGTGTCCAACTCTTTCACAACCCCATGCACTGTAATCCACCAGGCTCCTCTGTCCACAGAATTCTCCAGGCAAGAAATTGGAGTGGGTTGCCATTCTCTTCTCCAGGGGATCTTCCCGACCCAGGGAATGAACCCGGGTCTCCTGCATTGCAGTCAGATTCTTTACTGTCTGAGCCACCAGGGAAGCTACAGGCAATGTTCAATTTGTTACTCTGGGTGATGGTTACATATGTTCATATTATTATTACTAAAAATATGCTTGTATTGGGATTTCTCTGGTAGTCCAGTGGCTAAGACTCTGCATGCCCAATGCAGGGGTCCCGGGTTCAATCCCTGGTCAGGGAACTAGATCCCACATTCCACAACTGAAGACCCCAAGAGCAGCAAATAAGGCCTATTATTCAAGTAAATAAATAATACTTTAAAAAATATGCTTATGTTCTATATACTGTTCTATAGACATGCTATATTCCACAATAAAATTAAACATAAACCCAAATAAAAATACACACCCTTAAAAGATAAGAGTAGCAGAATATAGCACTGAAGTCATTTTCAAGCTGGAACAGCCCTTTGAAAACATCTTGTCCAACCATCTCATTCAAGAAACTGAAACAGAAGTCAGAAAAGGTGTCTTACTCAAAGTGACTCAGTCGATTACAGAGCCTAATCCAGAACCTAGGTGACCTCCTGACTTCTGGTGAAGTGCTCCAGAGACCCATCCAGACTCATCCCATCAGCTCTAGCTTCCTACTGTCTTCAGAGTCGCATCTCTCATCTTCACACTCCATCAACCTCACTATCTTACAGCTTGTTTTCCTCCTAAACTTGGAAGTTTTGTGGTGGGGAAATGAGATCAGGAGTGAGATCACCCCTTCTACAGATACTGCAAACATTCAGAAAACCACTCAAAACGTTGCATAGAAGGGGGAAAAAAATCTAGTAGTATAGAAACAGTTCTGGGTCTATTTCTCCACTACTGGATATTCTGACTCATTAATGAAGCTCTCCAGCTTCTCTGTACCTCCAACCTGCCGGCTGACTTCTGCGAAGGGTCTGAGAGTCAATAAAAGGAAACTCTACTGGGGAGTTCCCTGGTCCAGTGGTTAGGGCTCCTCACCTCCACTGTAGGGGGAGTTCCCTGTAGGTCTCCCTGCATCCGCTGTAGGGGGCACGGGTGCAGTCCCTGGTCGGGGAACTAAGATCCCACGTGCTTTGCAGCATGGCCAAAGAAAAGAAAAGAAAACTCTTCTCTTTGTCCCAGCTTGTTGCTGTTCAGTCGATAAGTCATGTCCAACTCTTTGTGACCTCGTGGACTGCAGCACGCCAGGCTCCTCTGTCCTCCACAACCTCCCGGAGTTTGCTCAAATTCGTGTCCATTGCGTTGGTGATCTCCTAGCACAAGCTTTGTTTTTGCAAAGAGTGAGCTCTTCTGCCACCTTGTGACAGAGAACAAGAATAGCCTTCACAGCCTTTCCTAAACCTGCTCCAAGGTGGCAGCACTGAAACAGGCTACTACTAAGTCGCTTCAGTCATGTCCGACTCTGTGCGACCCCATAGATGGCAGCCCACCAGGCTCCCCCGTCCCTGGGATTCTCCAGGCAAGAACACTGGAGTGGGTTGCCATTTCCTCCTCCAATGCATGAAAGTGAAAAGTCAAAGTGAAGTCGCTCAGCTGTGTCTGACTCTTAGCAACCCCATGGACTGCAGCCCACCAGGCTCCTCCATCCATGGGATTTTCGGGGCAACAGTACTGGAGTGGGGTGCCACTGCCTTCCAGATACTAATGGACAGAAAATTTCAGAGAGACAGACAGTAGGGAAAATTGTCTGATACCAGAAGGGAGCAGAGAAGCATGCAATCATATTAATGAACTAGTAAGCAAAAACCATGAAACCGAGGAAAAACAATGGAGCCCCTTTACTCTCTACCCACATGCCCTGCCAGGAGAATCTGGCAACTGAGACGGTGCTACTCTGGACCATTGAAGATCTGAGGCGCTGAGGTTCCCTCCATTTGGCTTGCTTCACTTCGTGCCCTTCCATAGGCAGATGTCTTTCAAAGGGCTTGCTTCATTCCGTGCCCTTCCATAGGCAGATGTCTTTCAAAGATGACCTATGCCTCTTCACCTCCAATTCACTCTTAACCCCCGCCTACTTCCACCAACTCTGCTAAAACCACTGTTACAAAATTGTTAAATCCAGTGAACTTCTGTCCTCCTTATACACTCTGCTCAGTGTTTGATCAATTCACAATTCCTTCCTTGAAATACCCTCCTTTCTTGGCTTCTAGGACATCCATTCTCCTGGTTTCCTTAGCTCAGATGCCACCTCCTCAGAGAAGTCTTCTCTGACTCCCCTGCTTAAAGTGGCTTCTGGGAATTCCCTGGTGGTCCAGGGTTCAGTCTGAACTTTCACTACTGAGGGCCCAGGTTCAATCCCTGGGTGGGGAACTAAGACCCTGCAAGTCGTGCAACACAGCCTAATAATAATAATAATAATAACTTCCCTGGTGGTCCAGTGGTAAAGAATCTGCCTGCCAATGCAGGGGACACAGGTGTGATTCCTGGTCCGGGAAGATTACACCAGTCATGGAGCAACTAAGCCCAGGTGCCACAGCTACTGAGCCCACACGCTCCAGAGTCCGTGCTCCGAAACAAGAGAAGCCACTGCAATGAGAAGCTCGTGCACCGCAACCAAGAGCTGCCCCCCACTCGCCACAACTAGAGAAAGCATGGCAACAGAGATCCAGTGCAGCCAAAAATAAATAAACTTACTTTTTAAAAAGTAACTTAATAATAATAATAATAAAGTGGCCTCTGTCAGTTCTCCTTCACTTCACCACACTGTTACTTCATGATAATTATCACAATCCTTAATTATCTGGTATATGTATTTGTGTATTACTTTTTGTTAGCCCCCTACCCTATTTGGGGGCTTCCCAGATGGCTCAGTGGTAAAGAATCCACCAGCACTGCAGGAGGCACAGGAGACACGGGTTTGGTCCCTTGGTCAGGAAGATCCCCTGTAGTATGAAACGGCAACCCACTCCAGGATTCTTGCCTGGATAAACCCATGGGCAGAGGAGCCTGGCATGGGGAGGCAAAGAGCCCCCCATGGACAGAAGGCCCATTGGGTTGCAAAGAGTTGGACAGGAATGAGCACCCAAGCATGCACACACTATTTTATTTCCAACTGTTTATTGTCTGCTTCTCATCGTTTCACATGAAAGCAGATTTGGCTGGCTCACTGCGAGAAAGGTGTCTGGCACACAATAGGCGCATAATAAAAATGTACGGCATGAAGGAATGAACTGAAAGGCACTGCGGCTGCATGCTCAGCACTTCTTCCCCTTCTTCCACATTTCAGGAAACACGTCTTTCGGGGACACCTCTGTCCTTTCTGTTTTTGCACCAAGATTTTCCTTCATGCTCCATTTAGCCAGATTTCAACTTGAATTTAAATGTCAGGAAACAGAACAGTACTTAAATTATGATTTGACTCAGATCTTATGAACTCCCTTAAGGAAAGTGCCTTGAATCAAGCTCCCTTTATATCATCAGAGCATCAGCCTCTAGAACCAACTTATGTATAGTCAAACGTATGTTGGTTCCAATGGAGTAAGTGCACTCACAGTGGGTAGAGTAACTGCAGAGCCTCTGGACTCAGGCAGAGGGTCTGAGTAGATCTTCATTTCTGCTTTATGATCCCCCTAGCTATGTTTCCACAAGGTCTCTAAAGTATTACACGAGATGGACTGTTGTGCTGCTGAAAGTGATAGTAATTGCCGTGTCTGACTCTTGGCAACCCCATGGACTGTAGCCCGCCAGACTCCTCTGTCCACAGAATTCTCCAGGCAAGAATAATGGAGTGGGTTGTCACTCCCTTCTCCAGGGGATCTTCCCAACTGAGGGACTGAACCTGGGTCTCCTGCACTGTAGGCAGATTCTTTACCATCTGAGCCACCAGGGACGCTCCCTACACAAGATATATACTCTTTATAAAAAAAAAAATACAATGTTTGAAAAATCTACAACAGTTATGTTTAGGAAAGCCTTCCCAAACTGCACACAGTATCACCCTTCTAGTGCAGTTAGCTCTTCCTCACAACTTCTCATCCCAACAGCCATATGAATGTGGTCCACCTACAGTCACTTCACTTTTTTATTTGGTAAATATTGTTTCTTTTTGGCTGACTGGGTCTTGGTTGTGCCACATGGGATCTTTTCGCTGTGGCACATGGGTTCTGCCTTGAGGTGTGCAGGCTTCTCTCTAGTTGAGTTGTACAGGCTTAGCTGCCCCATCGCATGTGGGATCTGAGTTCCCCCACCAGGGATCAAACCCATGTCCCCTGCATTGCAAGGCAGAGTCTTAACCACTGGACCACCAGGGAATTCCCTCACTTCACTTTTCAGAAGTGTGAAAATGTGCACAACTAGACAGGTACATCTGTGCTCAGGTAAGTTTATGTGTGTAACAGTGAATGAATTCTAGAGATGACTGGGTTGGAATGCTCCATTCACAGAGGAAAACTGTAATTCAGAGAAGTCAAGCAGCTTTCTCACGTTGATACATTTAACTGCAGGGGCGCACCTGGAACCCACTTCTGTTGACTCCCAGTCCAGTGCCCTCTTCAGTGTAATTCACTGAATCAGTCCTAGTTGTCTGCACTACTCTAGAAATCCTTTTCCTTAATAGAAATCTCGGCACGTCTTTATGTTGGTGTGTAAATCTATGTGCTCGTGCCAGTGAGCATGCGTGCGAATGTCTACGTGTCTCCCTGCGAGTATTTGTTAAGCATATCACCTCTCTTTATGCCCTTTCTCCAGGGGAAACCTCTAGTTAATTACAGTTCCTTATGTCTCCACTAGCAGTGAAGTCAGGTGAAGATATTCTGAATCAATCATTAACAAGCAAACTTGGTCCTCTCTCCAATAAACTCTATTCCTGGGTCCTGAGAAAATGTGGCAGATCAATTAGGGTGGAACCAGACTCGCCCAGGGTCAAACTTAGTTCTAGGGCAGTGAAAGCATTCAGAGACAAGGCTGTGAGTGGCGGTGTCAGACCAGCCACATACAGTCTCTACAAGGAGAATGTGCTCAAGCTAACATGGATACCATCTTGGTTTTCAGCCTAATCATTACATCCTACGATGTTACCAAGAAAGGTAAGTACTCTTCTAGCCGACTGTCCTGAGAAATCCTAAGAGAGGCCTAGAAAGTGTTTGGGGGTCTATTCTGTCAGATAAAGATACAGACAATACTCAGCACATGAGGCTTTCCAGTCACCCCCAGATAGCCTCTAAATAGAACATATTCAACTCAGAAAGACAGCTGTCTGTTTCATGGGAGGAAGTCTTCAGAGAATGTGATGCATTCTTCTGCTTTGTTCACGTAACTAACGTTAAAATTCCTTTCACTGTTAGCTTTCTTTGCTGGAAGGTGTTGTCACAGTTTCACTAAGACTCCCAAATTCGTTACCCTTCATAAGATGTCTTCCTTTTTAAAATTATTCATTTATTTATTGGCTGCACTGGGTCTTCATTGCTGTGTGTGGGTTTTCTCTGGTTGTGGTGGCCCAGGCTTCTCATTGCAGTGGCTTCTCTTGTTGCAGAGCACGGGCTCTAGAGCATGTGGGCTTCAGTAGTTGTAGCACATGAGTCAGGAGTTATGGCTCACGGGCTCAAGAGTGTGGGCTCAGTAGCTGTGGGGCTGTTGCCTCTCAGTGTGTGGAATCTTCCTGGATCAGGGTTCAACCCTGTGTCTTCTGCTTTGGCAGGTGGATTCTTATCCACTGGACCACCAGGGATGTCCAGATGTCTTCCTTTTCTAAAGCATTATGTCCTAATAGATGGGGATGCTCTTGGGTGGGAAAAGCTGAGAGAAAAGGTAATGTGAGGGTAGCATGGTACCACTTACCGCTTTCATGGGCTTCCCTGGTGGCTCAGATTATTAATAACCTGCCTGCCAAAGCAGAAGACTCATGTTCGCTCCCTGGGTCAGGAAGATCCCCTGGAGAAAGAAATGCCAACCCACTCCAGTATTCTTGCCTGGGAAATCCCATGGACAGAGAAGCCTGGTGGGCTATACTTCATGGGGTTGCAAAGACCCCGACATGACTGAAGAGACTAAACAGCAGCAGCAGCAACTACTCTTTGATAACTGTTTATTTAAAACATGATTTTTCAAAGTGTCCTAAATGGTTCATCTCTAAAATTAGCTCATCAGAGCTAAGGCCAAACAGCATGAGGTGAGGCAGCAACAAATTTAACAAATGAAGAACCCTGTGATTTATGTGCCAAAAAGCATAACTGTGGCCTATGGTTCTATGGGAAGCTAGAGAGATACCTTGTCCAATGCTACACTTAATAAATAAACTTGGAAAAGTTGTAATACAAGAAGGTAGATGGGACAGGAAGGGGAAGTGATAATAAGCAGTGTTTGAAGGAATGAGTCGGTTCATCTTTCATTAACTTAGTTAACTTATCTTTTTTTCCCCCTAAGGATAATAAACTGGTATTCAGTTTTATTTATACTTCGCTACCTCCCACTTGCATAAATCTTAAAGTTCTGAGAATTCCCTGGCAGTCCAGAGGTTAAGACTCTGAACTTTCAGTGCAGGGGGACACAATTTGGTTGGGAACCTGCATGCTGCAAGGAGCAGCAAAAAATAAAACATCTTAAAGTTCCTTTGGGGAAATGTCTGATTCCCCAAGTTTTGTAAGAAGAAACTGCATTCTCTTTTTATCTGCCTCTCCAGTGCCCAGAATTCCAAAGAGAAAGAACCCAGTCAAACCTTACCTTTTTTTCCCCTCCCCCAGAACTCAGGGATAGCAGCTGTCAAGTGGAACCACTGCCGGATCTCTTCCCAAAGAATGTGAGAAGCATCAGAGCTGAGCTAATTCAAGGTAGGCAATGGGCCCTTCCTGAAGAATCACTTTGCCACTCCAGGACTTTTTTCACCTTCAAAAGATGCTTGTCTCCCCCATTCTGAGCCCAGCTCTCAAACATTCTATTCTAAAGCTATCAATCCCTGAGAGGCTTTCTTGAAAACCTTTTTTTTTTTCCTTTTCTGGCCACACTGTGTGCAGGGATGTCAGTTCCCTGACCAGGGATGGAAACTGCGCCCCTGTAGTGGAAGTGTGGAGTCCTGACCACTGAACCATCGGGGAGGTCCCTGAAAACCCATTTTTAAATTAACTGTTATGGAGACTTCCCTGGTGGTCCAGCGGTTAAGACTCTGTTTCCAATGCAGGGGGCGTGGGTTCAATCTCTGGTTGGGGAACTAAGATTGCATGTGCTTCGCCACATAAATAAATAATCAGCTTCTGTTTAAAAAGATAAACTCTTATAAACTAAGGCAGAGCAACATAAATCAAAGAGATGGGGTGAAGAAAGAGGAAGCAGATCTCAGGCCCCTCTGTGTTAGAGAAAACAACTGAGGAGCATCTCTCTGCACTTACTACAGTCACCACTGTCTTCAGGGGACCCGTGGCGGGAACGGAGAAAGGCAAGGCTTATATATTTAGTACCGTAGACACATGCTGAGGAAGACCTGATGGAAAAAGAGGAGAAAGTACAGCAGTGGGCCGTGAATGGAAGTGGGTTGGCAGGGCACCATTCAGATTAGGAACTGGCTTCATTTTCCTCTCTTGTTTTTCTCTTTTCAGAAGCTCAGGCAGAAGCCAAAAGGCCCATGTTCATTCAAAACCAGACTGTGGCTATCTTGCAGTGTCTTGGTTCTGGGAGCAAAGTGAAAGTTAACCTTGTACATTCAGAAAAAAGGCAGAAGGTCAAGCACATTCTGAAGAACCTGAGAGTCATGACTGTTCCCTGCAGAAACAGCACAGCCCCCCCAAGCTGTCACCTAACCCCTGCATCCAAGGTTCAGGCTGGATTTCTTGTGACAGGCAAAGGTGAGACTGGAAGTTGAGATGGAGGTGGGCATTCACTTTTAATTGACATCCTTGGAGGCAGGTGGAGGTTGAGAGTGAAAGTGTTAGTCACTCAGTTGTGTCTGACTCTTTGTGACCCATGGGCTGTAGCCGCCAGTTTCCTCTGTCCATGGAATTCTCCAGGCAAGAACATTGGACTGGGTTGCCATTTTCTTCTCCAAGGGATCTTCCCAACCCAAGGATTGAAGCTGGGTTTCCTTCATTGCAGATTCTTTACCACCTGAGCCACCAGAGAAGCCCCCTAAGTGGAGCTAAAGCCTCAAGGACATGGATTAGCCTCTTCTTTAGGCAAATCTATGTAAATCTTTTAAATGTAATTTTAGGGCATGGATTAAACTCTTTGGCATTTGATTAGTATTAACTGATTCCTGCCGTCTGTTCACTCCATGTAACACTGTGGGATACAAGAGAAGTGACATCAAACAAGTGTTTATTCTGATATTATCACCTTTGACAAATCACTTAATTTCTCCAATGTTCAGTTTTCATAGCTACAAATGAGAGATTTGACTAGATGGTCTAATTTCTAGGTATGTAAGTCCCACAGCAATATGTAAGGCCTCTTAAATAGCCTTTTCAAGCTGTTAATATTATTGCAGAATAATCTCTAAGATTTCCATTTAAATATAACGTACCTAATGCTTCCTATTTAAAACAAATTATTTTGTAATAAAGGAAAGCATCATCTCCTAAGTTATCCATTTCATCAATTTGGATTTTTATAGAGTTTCTTTAGAAGTGAGGGAATTCTTGCTCAAATATCCTTAACCAAAGAAAAGCTAATGCTGCGATTCCATCAGCACTGGGAATGGAGTGTTTTGTGATTACAAACGTGCTCCACCTTAACACCCAGTTACCTAGCAGAGGAGGCCTAAAAGAGAGGAGATGCCAACAGGGATGACATTAACTTAGAACTCTGTTTATTTTCGGCTGCGCTGGGTTTTTGTTGCTGCTTGCCGTCTTTCTGTAGTTGCAGTGAGCAGGGGCTGCTCTCCAGTTGCTGTGCGCGGGCTTCTCATTACAGCACCTTCTTCTGTTGCGGAGCACAGGCTCTAGAGTACAGGCTCAGTAGTCACGGTGCAAGGGGTTAGTTACGCCCCTCGGCCTGTGGAATCTTCCCGGACCACTTGTCCCCTTCGTTGGAAGGTATCTTAACCACTGGGCCGCTAGGGATAGGGAAGTCCTGGACATTAATTTACAAGCTGGGAAGAACTGGAAATACACTGACCGATGAAGCCTATTAAGCAGATTTTGAAACAGTGTCTCCCAGGAGGTAGAAGAAAAGCCACACTGAAATACCATGATCCCTGTGGCTAGTGGGCACAGTTCTTCTATGCAGGGAGAGGATCTCTAGGTTTTGCCTCCTCTCTCTGTTTTTAAATGTTGGTTGTTTATTTATTTATGTTTTGGCCACACTACACTGCTTGTGGGATTGTCGTTCCCTTACCTGGGATCGAACCCTGGGCCCTCAGCAACAAAAGCACACAACCCTAATCACTGAAGAGCCAGGGAATTCCCCTTTCCTCCTCTTTCAATCATAACATCACTCAGTTTGCTAGGTGTTTTTCACAACTGCTTTCTCGTTTTTCTTACCTATCTTCACATCACTCCTGTGACATAGACCAAGAATTATTTTTGCTATAACCATCCTGCAGATAAGGAAACGAAAACTCAGAGGACTTCTGTTACTTGTCCAAAGTGAGATTTATTTATCTTCATCTCATCTGACCCGGAAACACATCAGTTATCATTTCACAGAACTGACTGATGCTAGGATAGGAACAAAATTCTACGTAATTCTCTCGTTTTTCCTTTTGAGCCCGTTGGCTCTTTGTCTCTGCTTATCTTTGCCAACAGTCTTCCTGATTAAATAATAATAGGACTATTCCCCTGCGATTCATGTACAGCACCTGGTACTGTGCCCACTGGTCTCTGAAGTAAAAAAACTGTCATTTTTCACATCAACTCAAGACCTGGGAGAGTAGTTCAGAAAAGTCAAGTAGGATGTATGGACCTTAATTTAATAGGCAATGACAGGAGACCATTAAAAATAGAACAGGAACCACTGTCCAAATTGGGTTAGGTCAATTCTGGAGGCACGTGAAGGTGGCTCCAGACCACAGCCAGCACCCGTCCGCATTCCATCTTTTCCACGGCTGTCTGAGTCACTGCCATCTCTCACATGGATTCTGCAAGAGCCTCTCAGCAGGTTGCTCTGCTTCTATCAGGCGCCCCTCTACTGTCCATTTCCAACTCAGCAGTCCACGGATTTTTAAAAACAAAGCCATCCATCCAGTCACTTCTCTGCAAAAAGACTTGCAATGGATCACCATTCCAAGCAGAACAAGAACCGAAGTCCTCCAACTGGCCTGCAAGGCCCAGTGACATGAATCCATTTGCTTCAGAAACTCCTTCATCCCCTACGACTGTCACCGTGCTCACCACTCCAGTCTCACTGGCTTACACGCTCTCCCTCTAAAACTGTAACAGGACATGCTCCCGCCTGGGCCTCTGTTTCCTCTGCCTAAGTTCCCCGGCATCTGTCTGGCTAGTGCTCTCACCTCCTTCACATCTTTATCCAGTCCTCATCTTCTCAATGAAACTCCTGCAGGTCGCCCAACCACTGCCCACCTGCACCCCCCAACGCTGCGCTCTACACTGCTTCTTTCCAGAGCATGCATCCCCTTCTAACCAACAACACAGAACTCACTGTACTTACTGTCGTCTGCTTCTCCATGTCCTCCCTCGGCCCTCCTTCCCCTTTGCTAGCTCCCATGCTAGAGTGTGTTCAGCTGCTATGTCCACAGTATGGAAGCAGACCCTGGAACAGCTAGATCTTCATTTATTTAATGGTTATTGATTCTGCTGCACCAGGTCTTAGTTGTGGCACTCAAGATCTTCATTGCATCACGGCGCCTGGACTCTCGTCGCACCCGAATGGGCTTAGTGGCTGTGCGGCACGTGGGATCTTAGTTTCCCAACCAGGGATCAAACCCACATCCCCCTGTATTGCAAGATGGATTCTGAACCACTGGACCACCAGGGAAGTCCCTAGATCTTCATTTTTAAATATATGCTGAGAGAATGAAATTGAGGGGTGCGTGAAGCTGAGTGGTCTCCCCTTCTTCCAGTTCTCCTCTTTCTCCAGTTCCTTTCTCTTTCTCTCTCAGTCATTGACTTAGACTTCACTCACTAGACAGACATGCCACAAACTATACTACTTCAGTTCTTCCTTGGACTTTGAAGCCATCTTTTTTAAACAAGGGACTTTCAACACTGCTATACCTTCCCATCCTTATTATTATTATGGCTGTATGAGTGATAAGCCAAGAAAACATGGTCCACTCCTTCATTCTGATCCTACATTAGTCAAAAGCATCAGGGGATTTAATCCATATCTCTTATTACCATATCCTCACTCATTCTTTCATGTTATCAAGGCCCACGCCTTAAACCTATGGACAGGTCAACAGAGCCACAGTTAGAAGCTATATATCAGCTGGGTAAACTCATGGTTTTGTCAGGTGAAACCAAAGGCAGGATAAAGTTTTCTCAGTTGTCCTTCATTGTTTCTTTCTTGTTTTACAGCTTTTTTACCAGGGGTCTCTCAGTGTAAGGTCTATCCAGTGATGGGGGCTTCATCAGAGACTTATCCCTCCACTACTACCTCCATAACTCCTGGGAAAAAAGGAGAGAAAACTACAAAGGTTGATGGTTTTTCTAGTCCTCTGAATCAAGGTACAGAATGTGTAGAGGTGAAACAAGAACACACAGAAAAATTCTCAGCCCCAGCACTAGCCTGGGTCTCCTAGAATTTTCCTGGAAGTAGAGAAGCTACATAAGTTTGCATGAGAACATCACTCCATTTCTTATGGAAAAAACAAACAAACAGCTTCTCTGTAAAGAAGGTCCCAGAAATGTCTGTAGTTTGATACTTTTAATAATCCTTCACCTCCACACAAGTGAGCTCACCTTGTTGCCAGATTTGGGGACAACATACAGGGTTTTGGTGTGATGGGTAAGATCCAATGTGTGAACAGAGGAGAGACAATGTTTAAACTCTAATCAATCATTACAGTGATGACAACTAAGAAGCACATTTTTATCTGCGTTGTTTTAACAAATAGCCCTCCCTAAATTGGCCAGGACTCACATTCTGTGGGATTCCATTTGGGTTACTCCCCAGTTCCAACAGGAGAAATGTAAATATGAGATTAATAATAACAAGATGCTTATGAGCCATTTGGCCCCAAATTTGGCTTATGACTCCAAAACGATGGCAATTTACTGAAAGTCGCTCAGTCGCGTCCAAATCTTTGTGACCCCATGGCCTATACAGTCCATGGGATTCTCTAGGCCAGAATACTGGAGTGGGTAGCCTATCCTTTCTCCAGGAGATCTTCCCAACCCAGGAATAGAACCAGGGTCTCTTGCATTGCAACCTGGGTCTCTTTACCAACTGAGCTATCAGGGAAGCCCCCTATTCTTAAATTGAAAGGAACATAGAAAAGTTGATTTGCTAATCCCATGTGGTATGTGTGCTGGGGTACAAGGGCAGAGATCCTGAGAGGGCTGCTGGAGACAGACTCCCTTGTGTAGCTTTGCTTCCCATGAAAGCCGTACAAGAATCAACCCTCCCAGCAAGCTCACTACTGGGCACATACCGTGATAAACCATAACTCAAAAAGACACATGTACCCCAATGTTTATAGCAGCACTATTTACAATAGCTAGGGCATGGAAGCAACCTAGATGTCCATCAACAGATGAATGGAAATAAAGAAGTTGTAGTACATATATACGATGGAATATTACTCAGCTGTAAAAAGGAATGAATTGGAGTCAGTTGTAGTGAGGTGGATGAACCTAGACCTGTTACATAGAGTGAAGCAAGTCAGAAAGAGAAACAAATGTCATATATTAATGCAAATACTATGGAATCTAGAAAGATGGAACTGATGAACCTGTTTGCACGGCAGGAATAGAGACACAGAGAATGGACTTGTGGACACAGCAGAGGAAGGAGTTGGGGGATGAACTGGGGGAGTAGCACTGAAATACAGACATTACCATGTATACAACTGACACCTAGTGGGAAGCTGCCGTATAACACAGGGAGCTCAGCCTGGTGCTCTGTGACGATCTAGAGACGTGGGATGAGGGGAGTGGGAGGGAGGTAGAAGAGGGTGGGGATATGTGTGTGTGTGTATGTATATATACATATATAGCTGATTCATGTTGTTGTACAGCAGAACCCAATACAAAATTTGCAAAGCAATTATCTTCCAACTGAAAATTTTAAAAAAGAATCAATCCTACTTGATCATGGAAAAATTCCAAATCCTAATAAAGGTGACTCTGGGAAGACACTGCAAAGGAGGTGAGGGCAGAGGCCATGATGCCTATCCCAACTTCTGACTCTCAGTCTGAACTGGAAATTCAGTTTCTGCCTCTGAATCAGGCTGGGCCCCTCTTGGTCTTGAGAACCAGGAGTCCTGCAAGTCAAAGGGTCAATCTCTTCCGTCTCTTCAGTTCTCACTTCGCCCTGTCCACTCCTCTCTCTCTTTTTAGACACAGATGAGAACCTAGAGAAGAGGAAGAAATGGAGCATCGTGGTCAAGGTTCTGATTGCAGTCACCTTGTTTGTCAGTGGAATCGCCATTACTGTGTTTGTCATTTTTGAAGTGCCATGCCCTGTGAGTTTGCTGATGTCCTGGGTCCTTGGACTTGATCTATAAAGACCTCCTTCTATCCCAGAGGCAGGAGGGCATAATGAGAAAAGCACAGACTTTGGAGTGTGGACACAGCTGCCACTCAACACTCACCAGCTGAGTGGCTTGGAGAAAGTTGTCTGCCTTCTCCAACCTCAGTTGCCTCATCTTTAAAATGGGACTGACGATACTTGCCTCTTATGGTGGTTAAGAAGTTTCTGTGAGATTCTGTGAGAAAGGTTTCTGGCATATAGGTTGCTGTTCAGCCGCTAACTCGCGTCTGACTCTTTTGGGACCCTATGGACTGTAGCCCACCAGGCTCCTCTGTCCATGGAATTCTCCAGGCAAGAATACTGGAGTGGGTTGTCTTGTCCTTCTCCAGGCGATCTTTCCAACCCAGGGACTGAACCTGAGTCTCCTGCTTGGCAGGCAGATTCTTGACCTGAGCTACCTGGGAAGCACCCTGGCATACAGGAGGTGCTTACTAAATGCAAGTTCCTTTCCTCTGTTGTACTTGGACATTCTCTGGGGAGGATACAGCCAACAGGGATGAATATTTGCTTTTCTTTAGAAGGGGTGATTTGGTAATTCTCTGGTGGTCTACTGGTTAGGACTCTGCACTTTCACTGCCAGAGGCTGGATTTGATCCTTGGTCAGGGAACTAAGATTCCGAAAGCTGTGTGACATGGTTAAAAAAAAAAGAGAGAGAGCGAGAGAGATGATTTTCTTTAAATCGTCTAATGTGAGATTTGGAAGATAATCAGATGCATACCAGCCACCTGAAGTTAATACCAGTCATTTTCCCCCTTCAGAGTCGATGTCAACAAGTCAGAGAGCTATGCCAGTGCCAGCGGTTACGGAGAAGGCCAAGGAAGGAAGACCAGCAACCTGGGACAGCTGAATCCCAGTCTGACACTCAGCCCAAAAAGGAAAGTGTTTTCTGTATGGCTGCTGTCATTTGCCTGGAGAAAATGGGGTTCATGTATAAATTCTAGGAGACAGGGAGCTGCTTTAGTTGTGAAGCCAATGTGGGTAATTCTTTTATGGGTCAGGAAATGGGCAGGTACAATATTGCTATAATGCAATAGAGTACTTACTGAAAATACCTACTTCTGGGGATCAGATATAATGAATCAGAGTGGCTAGAGTGGGACCAGGAATCTTATGATAGACTTTTAAGTAGAGGTAGATTTACTGTGAAATTAATGATGCTTAAATTCAGGACCCATAGGACCTGCACACTGGCCTTGTATCCAATTTTGTACTTTTTATATTTGTGCTCTTTTTATTTAAAAAAAAAAATGGTCCTTGACATTGTAAGAGCTACAGAGCCCATAATTTATGTCTCCAAAGGCTGGATGCAGCTTCTGAATATAAGAAATTGATGGGTGCCGTCTCTACATCTACAAAAACACACTGAAGCAAAGAGATGAGGTCTCCAATACTTTTTACATTAAAGAAGGTGGCTGTTTTTGTAGAATTACAGCACTGAGAATGAGTCTCAAAGATTATCTAGTCCAGGATGGGACACATGCTACCACTCTTTTAATTCCATGTTAACTGAAAATATCTATAATCAAGGGACCTACCTGGTGGCCCAGTGGTTGGGATTCCAAGCTTCCAAATCGGGGAGGGGCTTCCCTGGTCAAGGAACCAGGACCCAACATGCCACGCAGCACAGCCAAAAAATAAATAACAATAAGAAAATAATTTTAAAAGAAATACTTAAAAAATCATAATATATCAGGGTACAATTAGAAGCTGAATATGTTCCAGAAGTCTAACGCACAGCACTGTGATTCCAGTCCCAATACTGCATCACATACTTCAAAACTGCTGATAAACTAGACCATATACATTCCCACCACAAAAAAGAAATGATAATTATATGATGTAATAGAGTGTGAGCTAAAGCTACTGTGGTAATCACGCTGCAATTTATAAATGCATCAAATCAAAACGTTGCACACCTTAAACGTACACCATGTTATATGAAAATTATATTTCAATTTAAAAAAATCAAGCGTGGCACTCTTTCCACCCAGGCATGGTATCAGAATCTTTCTTACCACAGTACTTTAGGTAAGAAATGATGAAATATTTGTCATTTTTACAATTTTCTATAATCCTGTTTCTGCTGATAATAGATGATGTGCCCTTGGAATTAGTATAATTCTATAGTTTGGTGTATTTTTAGTTCTATAATCCCATCTACATTATTATTTCTACTGAACATTGAAAGAAACAGGCCTGAAGAGGACTAAAACTAGTCCAGAGTTAAAAGTAACCATGTAACAGCAACTCTGATTCAATTTCTCCCATGAACAAAATAAACATTAAATGATGAAGGAGTTAATTTTAAAAAAGCAATTTTTTACACACTGCCACATTTGAACCTCATAAAAATCCTGAGAGGTAGCTAGGATGGGTATCTACATCTTATTGATACTTAAGCTAATGCTCAGAGAAGTTATGTGACTTTCCCATGGTCACACAGCTACGAGAAACAGAACTAAATTCAGAACTAAAATTAATTCCTGTACTTATTAGCTTATTCACCTCTTCCACAAAATTTTACTAAAAAGCTTCTATGTGCCAAGTTCCCTCTGTTCAAGAGGTTTACAGTCTATGTTCTACGACAGTTAAGAATTTAGAAAATGCATACAAAACCAGATGGGGAATGAATCAGGTATAATGAGAGTGTAATAGGATTAGTAAAAAATATTTGGCCCACGGACTTCCCTGGTGGTCTAGTGGTAAAGAATCCACCTGCCAATGCAGGGGGCACGGGTTCAATCCTTGGTCCAGGAAATTTCCACTTGCCACAGGGCAACTAAACCTGTGCCCAACTACTGAGCCTGTGCTCTAGGGCCTGCGCTCCACAAGGGAAGCCTGTGTATTGCAACTAGAAAAAGCCTGTGCACAGCAATGAAGACCCAGTGCAGCCAAAAATAAATTTTAAAACAAAATAAATATTAAATTAAAAATACATATTTTTAATTATGAAAAAATATCTGGGTCTACATTGCCCCAGATCTCTGCAGTGGTGGTTTAGTCACTAAGTCATTTTGACTCAGGTCCCTGCCCCTTCTCAAACACAGTGAGATTGTTCGGGCCGGATTCCAGGAATGAAGTAGAATTCCTATGCATCTGGGATTCAAAATAGCTGCACATCCAGGGCCCTTTCCACTCAAGGCAAATAGGTCAAGCAAAGGGTGGCTGGGCTGTTTGCTAGGAGGTTATAGGTTCCAACAAACCAGCTTCTCATACATAAGTGCACCTTGCTGATACTTTCTCAGTGTAAGCACAATAACTTTTCCTAAGATTAGTGGGTAACAAGGAGGCAAAATGATGTGTCCTTGGAATTTTACGGGGTTCTGTACTAAGCCATCTCTTTGTTGGACCATAAAGAAATGCCTATTTGTGTCCTTTATTTTTCATACTTGCTTTCAATCCACAGGTTGGACAAGAGGCTCCCAATTCGTCAAGTCCCAAGAAAGCTGTAGAGATCACCGTGGTCCACCAGACATACTTCTGAAAAGTTCTGCTGTGCCTCACACATTGGAAGAAGGGTAGCACACTGTCTTCTCCCTACTATTAATCAATATGGGCAGATTCTTGCCAATTTTACCCTCGTATCTTCAGCAGGAACATTATGATCAGACAGTAACGCCAGGTCAGTGAGGAGAAAGCCTGGACTTACAGTCAGAGTTACTCTAACGTCTTTGCCACTGACTCAGCCACAAGCCTTTGAAATTCACTTGGAACTCAAACGAAAAATGGATATTTTTCATCGCATCAAATGAAAACAAAGGTCTTCCCTCTAAGCACTATATGAATGGACACTTTGCTCTCTTTGACAAAAGGTTTAAACACAGTCTCCAAGGAACTGAGCAAAGGAGCCCCCGGTGTGGCACACTGATTCTCAGCTGACCTCCTGCACTGGCTCTCAGCCAGCTGAGGGTGGGGCTCCTGTTTTCCCGCTGGCATTCACCAGGCTTTACACCTGTGCCCCAGCTCTCCACGCACTGGAAGGGAACGTGACCCTGAGCATTCCAAAGGGCCTCCTTGTGACTCATCCCCAAGGGCATACAAACAGGACCCAGACAAGATCTCTTGATAATGCAGAATTCCTGATGTGGAATTATACTCTACCATCACAGTGAGCTGCAGACATTCACAAGCAATCCAGAGCAACGCAATTATGATGTTCTTTCTCACAGAGGCATGGCTCAGAGTCAAGCCTGACCTCTCTCAGAGTTTAGTGAGAAGGTGAAAAGTCTGATTTAAAAAAAAAAACAAAACTGAATGCAACATTTATTGTATTTCTTACCTGTTGTATCTTCCCTTCCCTTACTTCAGCTAAGAGATAGTCCAAGGAAGGCTCAGTTTATATGGAACTTCCCTGGTGGTCCAGTGGTTAGGAATCCACCTTCCAATACAGGGGATGCCAGTTCGATTCTTGGTTGAGGAACTAAGATTCCACATGCCTCAGGGCAACTAAGCCTGAGTCTCAAAAAACCAGAGAGCCTGCTACACCACAAC
This sequence comes from Bison bison bison, assembly GCF_000754665.1. Taxonomy (NCBI): domain Eukaryota; kingdom Metazoa; phylum Chordata; class Mammalia; order Artiodactyla; family Bovidae; genus Bison; species Bison bison. Next base: position 10,364,006 of record NW_011495033.1, on the reverse strand, counting down.
TCCTCCTGAGCCTGAGCTCTGGAGCCCAGGAGCCACAACTTGAGACAAGCTGTGCGCCACGCCAAAGAGCACATGTGCCTCAATGTAGCCAAAATAAAAAGGCTCAGTGTATAGAATTTATCATGAAATTAGATTTTCATTTATACATTGTAATTTAATTATTCATGAAACTCACAACTGTGGGTTACAGTGTATATGAGTTTTGACAGTGAAACACAACATAAACAATCTATTTTGTGTAGCAAAGAATATTCTATTTATTTTACCATAAAAATTGTTTTATTCAAGAGATTTTTCTAAAAAATTGTCACCTAACATATCGATACTTTCAACGTTAAGATAACTGTGTATTACCTAAGGATGAATTTTTGCAACGACTAATCTTACAAATTCAAAATTACAAAACTCAAATTCGTGCTCTAAAAACTGCATTTTGGGAAATGCTTTCTTTATGATGGCACGAGACAGCTAACCTTAAAACAGAGTTTAGGTGGAAAGAGGACTGGCAGAAGGGATAAGAAGGATGTTGTCCTGCTTCTTTTCCTTTTTTTTTTCCTTTTTATTTTACTATTTTTTAAATGTGTTTTTGAGTTTTATTTTTTGGCTGCACTGTGCAGTGTGTGGGATCTTAGTTCCCCAACCAGAGATTGAACCCATGTACCCAGCAGCGGAAGCATGGAGTCAACCACTGGACCACCAGGGAAGTCCCCTACTATTTATTTTTTTGTCCTGCTTCTTTTCAAAAGTCTGAAACCATTCCATTTCATTTTGGTGAAATGTACCTGCACCTAAGTAAATTGTGTGATAAAGTTTTATTAAAGTATAAAGGAGATAGAGGAAGCTTCTGACATAGACATCAGAAGTGGGTAGAAAGACGCTTGCTAGTGTTAGCAATGGAGTTATATACTCTCCAATGAATCCAAAGAATGTCTGCAAGTTGTAAATCCCTGGGGGCTCAGATGGTAAAGCGTCTGCCTGCAATGCGGAAGACCCAGGTTCGATCCCTGGGTCAGGAAGATCCCCTGGAGGAGGAAATGGCAACCCACTCCAGTACATTTGCCTGGAAAATTTCCAAGGACTGAGGAGCCTGGTAGGCTACAGTCCATGGGGGTTGCAAAGAGTCAGACATAGCTGAGCGACTTCACTTTCACCAGACCTACTCCCATAATTTACATTTTAAGATAACAGAACTAGCCAGAAGGTTTAATCCAAAAACTGTCCTCAGGCAGGATACAGTATTGTTATATAATCCTAAAGAATGTAGAGCGGAAAAAAAAAGTTTGTCCTTTCTTCCTTCTTGAGAATTCCAGACCCCTCTCTCCTTGGGGACACCTTAGACTTATCAACCTGCCTAGGAAATGACTCTCTCAATCTCATACTCAAACTGAGCCTTGAAGAGATGGAACCAAGCATGGAAGACGCTAGTTGTCAAGGAAGCCCTAGAGATCCTGTGCTTGTGTGCTCAGTCATGTCTGATTCTTTGTGATCCTTTGGATTGTAGCCCACCACGCTCCTCTGTCCATGGGGATTCTCCAGGCAGGAATACTGGAGTGAAAAATAAAAAAAAGAATACTGGAAGAAATACATTTTCTCCTCCAGGGGATCTTCCCGACCCAGGGTTGAACCCGCACTCCCCTGTGTCTCCAGCACTGCAGGCAGATTATTTACCACTGAGCCATCGGGGGAAGCCCAGAGATCCTGCAGGTGCCCTAAAGTTCCATAGAGCATTCTCTGAAAATACGATGGGTGGAAAGGACAGGGCACAGGGGCCGGCATTGGAACAGATGAGCATTGCCCTCCATTGGTGCACAACATCACCTCCAGTTTATCCTGCCATCTGTGGGTCAGTCTAACCAGGAAATAGCGGCGGGGGGGGGAGTGGGGGGGAGGTGGGGTGGGAAGGGGAGAAGAAGCCTGCTCCTTCCCAAGACCACTGGGGAGGATGATCAAAAGCTTTCCATACTTCATGCTTTTGGTTGAGGACTGATGCCTACAGTCATCTCCACCTTCCCAGGCTTATCCACCAGAGAAAGTGCTTTCATCCAGAAACAGGCAATAAAACTTGCAGCAAAGTCTATACTCATTAGCTCTTCTGCCAGAATATAATGTAGGCAACGTGTATAGTGACTTTTCTTTACAGAGATTCACCGATGGAATCAAAATTGTTTACACTGCTCTGGGGACTTGTTTCCCCAGACAAAGAAAGGTCCCTCTGAGGATTTTCTGACTGCCTAATCAGTTACCAATTTTCAATCTCCTATTTTCTTACCACTGGGGATCTTTGACAACCAAAAGATAGGGGAGAGAGAAGAAGGGAAGGGAGAATGCCCAGGCGGACCTTGGGATGTGACCTGTATTCTGCAGATCGCTTCACAGTGGGGCACAATTCTTCCTGTCACCACGACAGGCTTAGCTATAAACTCAACTTGATAAAATGCCATTTCTCTGGGGAGCCAATTACTCCTCTGGAAGTGACTATTACTACCATATTTCCAGTTAGCACAAGTGTTAAGTTGTGTTTTTTTCAAGTCATAGGCTAGACAGGCCTTAAAGTCATTCCATCTTTTTTAAGAATCTGAGTCACCCCAATTTTTTTGTTGTTTTTACTTTTTGGCTATGCTGGGTCTTAGTTGAGGCATGTGGCCTCTTTAGTTGTGGCATGTGGGATCTAGTTCCCTGACTGGGGATCAAGCCTGGGCCCCTTGCATTGGGAATGCAGAGTCAGCCACTAGACCACCAGGGAAATCCCTCAGTACTTTTTGATAGGCCTAATGATGGCAGTTGCTTCGGGTAGAGAAAACACATTCACAGACATCTCCGATTTAACTTTTGCTGCCACTGCTAAAGGACGTTAAGTAAAGAGCTGTATTTCTGCACGACTTTATTCAATGACTTTATTCAATATAAGCACTTAAAATATACAATTGTGTACCTTGGTTTTTCCATTTTTTCATTTGTAAAGGTATACCTGTGATTTTAAAAATCAGTGACCTAGGAATCTTTGGGCCTCTGACAGGCCTGAGCAGGCCACTAGCACCCCTCCTTCTCTGCACCCCTAGGCTAGCCCAGGCGGTTACTAATCAGAGAGGGACATAAGGGGATTCTAGCCCTGTACATTGCCCCCCATCCCAAGTCCTCCTCTTATTTTGGAAACTTCTTAAGCACAGTCCAGTAGTTTCTGATCTAAAGCACTTTTCTTACATCATGCCCCAACCTAGCCATTTTCCAGGACTTCCCTGGTGGTTCAGTGCTTAAGACTCTGAGATGCCACTGTAAGGGGCATGGGTTCAACCCCTGGTTGGGGAACTAAGATCCCACATGCTGCACAGCGTGGTGCCCCAAATAATAAATCTGTTTAAAAGAAAAATCTACAAAACTAGACATTTTCTAAGGAAGAGTTGCTATTAATATATGTAGCTTTTTTCTTGGCCACACCACGAGGATGGGTCCCCAAGCAGGTATGGAACCATGCCCCCTGTGGTGGGAGCGCTGAGTGCTAACCACTGAACCGCCAGCGCACTCCCTGCTCTATGGACTTACGACTAATGGCCGGAAACCCTTCTTTGTTTTGACCTGTTCAGGTCGATGGTCTTATGGTTCCTCCTCCCCTTCCTTCCAGAAACCTCCCGTCTCCGCCCTTCCCCTGCATTCTCAGAGAGGATTCCTTTCCGCGTTCACACCATGGCCATCATGCTTTGTTGGGCCGCTCTTTATCCTTTGATACATACTTCCCAGTTCTTCTGTTTGAAGCCTGTTGTGTTTGTATTAACCTGTTGCTGTTAGTCACTAAGTCCTGTCCGACTCTTCTGCAACTCTAAGCACTGTATCCTGCCAGGCTTCTCTGCCCATGGGATTTCCCAGGGAAGAATACTGGAGTGGGTAGCCATTTCCTTCTCCAGGGGATCTTCTCAACCCAGGGATTGAACATGCATCTCCTGCAATGCCAGGAGGATTCTTTACTACTGACCCACCTGGGAAACCTCATGTTAACTTGTACGTCTCTGTATTACCTGGTAACCAACAAAGCACCATGATCATAGTACACATTCGAAAAAATTGTTGACAATGCCACACCACTAAATGGATAGCTGAGGGTGGCATAAGTGACTTTTTATTAACAGAAGAAAATGAGGTAACCTTTACTTTTACATCAAACTTGCTATTGGTCACCAGGTGGATGCAAACCAATGAGGGCCCAACCTGCAATTGTTGGTTTCACACTTGAATTCATCTCTCTAGACTTACAATCTTTAAAAATATATATATATATTCTTAAAAATATTTATTTTTACTCATTTATTTTGCTGTGCTGGGTCTTAGTTACAGCACACGGGGTCTTTAGTTGTGGCATGTGAACTCTTAGCTTCAGCATGTGGGATCTAATTCCCTGACCAGGGCTTGAACCTGGGTCCCCTGTACTGGGAGCACAGAGTCTTAGTCACCAGAATACCAGAAAAGTTCCTAGACTCACAGTCTTCTATCTCAATGCTCCTTTGTCTCTTTATCTTTCTTTTCCTGCTCCTTCTTCCAACACTTTTCTTTTTCCTTTCCCTTTTTCTGTGTCATCCAATATTAAACATTTCTCTTAATTTGCACTGCTAGGGAATTGGATTCCATGTCTATAGTACATGAGTTTCAGTCTCCAGAAGACTTTTCACGGCTGATCCTCTTTTACCTGCTGTACCTTGGTCTGTACTACCCACTCCAGTATTCTTGCCTGGAGAATTCTATGGACAGAGGAGGCTGGTGAGCTTCAGTCCATGGGGTCACAGAGTTCGACGTGACTGAGCCGCTAACACTTTGACCAAACTCTTATGAATGTGCGCCATCCGGTGGTTAAAGCTGCTAATGTCATCCTCTGAAAAGAGCAGAGGGCATAGATGATCATACAACCTCAGATATGCAAATGATATCACGCTAATGGCAGAAAGTGAAGAGGATCTGAAGAGCCTCTTGATGAGGGTGAAAGAGGGGAGTGAAAAATCTGGCTTAAAACTGAACATTCAAAAAACTAAGATCATAACATCCAGTCCCATCACATCAATGCAAACAGAGGGGGAAAAGCAGAAACAGTGACAGATTTTATTTTCCTGGGCTCCAAAATCACTGCAGACAGTGACTCCAGCCATGAAATTTTGAAAGTCGCTTGCTCCTTGGAAGAAAAGCTATGACAAACTTAGCATGTTAAAAAGCAGAGACATCACTTTGCTGACAAAGAACCATATAGTCAAAGCTATGATTTTTCTAGTAGTCATGTATGAATGTGAGAGTTAGTTCTACCTCCTCCCTAATTTGGAAATCTCAGACTTAAACATTTTTGCCAATGGATGACTGTAGTCTCTTATTATTGCTCCTACGTGCATTTGTCTGCTTAACGGTGAGGTTGAGCATCTTTCTATGTATTTACTTGCCTTCAGGTTTTCTCTTGCTTGCTTATATCCTCTCCTTTTTCTTCTGTTGTGTTGATGTTTTTTTAATTGAGTCATAGAAGTCCTGTATTTCTGGCTGTATTTCGGGATACTAATCCTCTGACTGTGAAACATGGTATAATCAAAAGTATATTCCTAATATAAAACAGCCCTCGAGGCAGAGTTACACATATTAATAAATAAACACCTGTCAGGCTCTGGAGCTCTGGGAGTCCCATTTGGCTCCAAGATTCTGTTTCCATTTTTACTTCTGCATTTAAAAAGCTATTGGTTCGCAGCAACATGGATGGACATAGAGATTGTCATTCTGAGTGAATTAAGTCAGACAGAGAAAGGGAAATATCATAGCACATGACCTCCTTTATATGCAGAATCTAAAAAGAAATGAAACAAATGAACTTATTAACAAACCAGAAACAGGCTCACAGACCTAGAGAACAGACTTACGGTCACCAGGGGGAAGGACGGGAGGAAGGGATAGTTAGGGAGTTTGGGATGAAAGTGTACACATTGCTATATTTAAAATGGATAACCAACAAGAACCTCCTGCATAGCACATGGAACTCTGCTCAATGTGTTAGGTGGCAGCCTGGATGGCAGGGGAGTTTGGGAGAGAATGGATACATGTATATGTATGGCTGAGTCCATTTGCTGTCCACCTGAAACCATCACAACAGTGTTAACCAGCTATACTCCAATATAAAATAAATTTTTTTAATTAAAAAAAATTTTTTTAAGCTACTGATGCTTATGTTTTGAAGTCCCACAAAACTGAGCATATTCCTTGGAAGGACTTCAAGAATTCCCACCTTGAAGGACTCTGCTTTGCCAGCATATCTGTGACAAAATAAGGCAGCTGGGTCGTCAGCCTGCCTCAACTCTATTCAGTTCTTAACAGCAGCCAAAGAAAAGGGCATCTCTCAAAAAACTACTAGTATCTGCCATTGTCTTATTCTGAAATTAAACCAGCTAAGCAATACACAGGTTCAATTCCAGAGTGATTTATTCAGATATTGCTTTCCTAGGCATTTATAACGACTCCATGGTATTGAAAAGAAATGCAACCTGCAGCAATATCTAAACTCCTGGGCCTATTTCACACTAAAAAGCACTGAGCTCCCAGAGTGAGCCATAAAGTACCTTTGCCTAACATTTTTATTTGTCTAAGCATAGAGAAGGTGAACTTTGGCAGAACAGACAGCCTATGTGCCAAAGCAACATGACATTAGAGAATTCTCTCTGGTCTTCTCTCTGTTGTGAAATCACCAGTTTACCCTTTTAGCTCTCTTCTTCCGATCTAAAAGAAAATCACGTTTCTCGTGGCTATACTTCCCATGAAATCACTCCAACGTGCTTGTTCTTCCTAGTGGATTAATTTTAAGCCTTTTACCTCTAACATGAGAGCTTCCCAGGTGGTTCTAGTGGTAAAGCATCCGCCTGCCAATGCAGGAGACGCAAGAGACGCAGGTTCCATCCCTGGGTTGAGAAGATTCCTCGGAGTAGAGAATAGCACCTCACTCCAGTACTCTTCCCTGGAAAATTCCATGGGCAGAGGAGGCTGGCAGGCTACAGCCCATGGGGCCTCAAAGAATCGGGATGACTGAGTGACTGAGCACATCTCTCACTGAAGATAATAATAATAGGTAACACACAATGCAGATCTACTATGTAAGAATAAAAGCTTGTCTTCTGCTAAAGTAACACGAGGGAACAGGTAGGCTAGGGAGCATCTCACGGGTCTGAACCACCACGGCCTTCCCAAGGCCACTCTCACGTGTCTCTTCAACTTTAACACAGGTCCACCCTGCAGCCAGAGTAAGCTATCTTACTTGTGCAAATTAGATCTTGCTGCACTTCAGCTAAAAAACATCTAGGGACTTTCCACTGCTTTCAGGATAAAACTCCAAATCCTTAATACTGTTGACTGCCAATGTTAATCAACTAGGCCACAGTAAGAAAGATTACATTTTAAGACTGTCAAGGCCATCCATTGTCCAGTCTGCCCCCTTGTCCAGTCTCATCTCCCCTCACTCATTCCTTTACTCCAGCTACAGCCACAGTGGACTAGCTGCCTTCTTCCTTCCCTTAGGGTCCCCACTGTCCCCTCTGCCTGGAACACTGTTTCCACTTCCTCATCTCACCTTCCCCTTCTTTACTATTTGCCTATTCAACACCTAGTCAAATTTCAGATATTGGATTGATTGCTCAGTTGCTAAGTCGCATCTGACTCTCTGCAACCCCATGGACTGCAGCATGCCAGGCTTCCCTGTCCTCTACCGTCTCCTGGAGTTTGCTCAAACTCATGTCCATTGAGTCGGTGATACCATCCAACCATCTCATCCTCTGTTTCCCCCTTCTCCTTCTGCCCTCAGTCTTTCCTAGCATCAGGGTCTTTTCCAATGAGTTGGCTCTTCACATCAGGTGGCCAAAGTACTGGATCTTCAGCTTCAGCATCAGTCCTTCCAATGAATATTCAGGGTTGATTTCCTTCAGGATTGACTGGTTGAATCTCCTTGCTGTCCAAGGGACTCTCAAGAGTCTTCTCCAACAGCACAATTCAAAAGCATCAATTCTTCGGTGCTCAGCCTTCTTTATGGTCCAACTCTCACATCCATACATTACCACTGGAAAACCATAGCTTTGACTAGATGGACCTTTGTCAGCAAGGTGATGTCTCTGCTTTTTAATACGCTGTCTAGGTTTGTCATAGCTTTTCTGCCAAGGAGCAAGCATCTTTTAATTTCATGGATTGATAGAATCTCCTTAATAGAGCCCCCCTTGAGACTTCCCTGGTGGTCCAATGGTTAGGACTCGGCGCTTTCACTGTAGTGGCTCATCTTCAATCTCTGGTTGGGGTACTACTTGGCAGAGCCCTGTCAATTTAAATCTTCATTGGTATTTCTCTTGGGTGGCTTATCTCTTATCTATTTCCTTATATTAGGGGGATTCACAAGTTTCGCAATGCAGTCATAAAAAAATATATATAGCCCTCCTTGATCTCCCAAACTCCACCCAGTTCTCCTACTTTCTGCCCCCCCTCCTGCTTTCTGGGGAGCTGTGCAGGCCATAGCTGTGGCATGCAGGATCTTTTCATTGCAGCGTGTGGGATCTAGCTTCCTGACCTGGACTGAACGTGCCCCCTGCATTGGGAGCACAGAGTCTTAGCCACTGAATCACCAGGGAAGTTCCCCATTTCCTTCATGGTATGCATCTGTTTGTAATGATGTATTTCTGTGGCATTTGACTGACACCTCTCTCACAGAAGTAAGCTACACTGAGGACCAAGGCCAGGTCTGTCTTGCTTGCATTTATCTTCTATCCTTAGGCCTAGGGCTGTGTCTAACACTTAGAGGGGCTTAGTAAATATTAATAACTGCCCTTAATGGAAGAAGAGACATATGGGAATTGAATGGTTTCTCTTCCCTGAATCTCTTTATTTCAAGGATCCCAGATACGAGAAATTTAGAACCCAGATCTCCCCTGTGTCCTTCCTTCTATCACCATGAGTCACTAGCCTGGCCTTCATCTCACTTAAACCTCTGAGGTAGCTACAATTACCTGCATTTTATAGAAAACCGATGATCTGAGACTTGCTCAAGGTCACGGAGCGAATAAGTGGAGACAGCTGGGATTCCAATATAAGTCATTGACCTTAATCTCTATGCTCTTAATCACAACACATAAGCCCTGTCGATTTATATCTTCATTGATATTTGTCTTGGGTGGCTGATCTCTTAGCTATTTCCTTATATTAGGGGGACTATTCTTTATGATATGAGTTGCAAACATTCTTTTCCATCTTCTATATACGTGTTGACATTGCTTTAAAGTGTTATGTTGTTCTGCAGAAATTTTGAGTGTTGTGTGGTTAAATTATTAACCTCTCCTTTTATGCCTTCTACATTCTGGGTCATAGTTAGAAAGATTTCCCTTCCCCACAGTAAGGTTATAAAGGAATTTTCTCATATTTTCTTTTACAGTTTTTAATTTTTATTTAAATATGTAATCCATTTGGAGTTTACCCTGGTGTGAGATAAACTGACATTTAGTTTTACCCCAGATGGTTGTCCAGTTGTCTGTGCCATTTATTGAGTAGTCCATCTTTAGCATATACTAATTCCTGTATGTATTTTGGTTTACTTCTGGACTTTCCTCTTCCACTAGTATGGGAGTCTTCATATGCTGGAATAATTGGTACTATTTCTTTTTGTTCCAGTGGGCACATCTTCACATTTATCTTTGACTTCTCTGTGGTACTTGGCATCATTGACTGATCCACTTTGATGTATTCTCAGTGCTATGCTGTTAGATTACTGAGTAGGTGTATAAACATGTATTTAGGGCACTAGCAGATCAAGGGCACTGAAATAAAGACAGCGAGGATGTAATCAAAGAGGTCACCATAGACAAACCAGAACTTTGTTGGACTTCCCTTACATCTATTCTATAGCTTACAATATTTTAAAATATTGTTTACTTATTCATTAGCTGTGCCTGGTCTTAGTTGTGGCATTTGGGATTTTTACCTGTGTCCCGTGGGATCTAGTTCCCTGATCAAACGTGGGCCCCTGCATTGGGAGCATGGAGTCTTAGCCACTGGACCACCAGGGAAGTCCCTAAAGCTTATACATTTTTTTTTTTTTTACAGATTTATTTATTTAGGCCATGTCATGTGGCTTGCAGGATCTGTTTCCTGAGCAGGGACTGAACTCTGGTTCACGGCAGTGAAAGCACTAAGTCCTAACCACTGGGCCGCCAGGGAACTCTCAATAGTTTTAAATTATGTGGGAAGCACAATATTTTCAGTTATTTAGAGCCTATATTGGAGAAGGCAATGGCACCCCACTCCAGTACTCTTGCCTGGAAAATCCCATGGGCGGAGGAGCCTGGTGGGCTGCCGTCTATGGGGTCGCACAGAGTCGGACACGACTGAAGTGACTTAGCAGCAGCAGAGCCTATATGGTCTTTTTAAAATACTTAACTAATTAATTTGACTGGGTTGGGTCTTAGTTGTGTCATGTGGGATCTTTCACTGCAGGGCATGGACTCGATATTTGTGGCTTGGGCTTAGTTGCCCTGAGGCATGTGGGGTCTAAGTTCCCCGACCAGGGATCAAATCCATGTCCCCTTCATTGCAAGGTGGATTCTTAACCACTGGACCACCAGGGAAGTCCCTAGAGCCTAGAGGGTCTTAATGCTCTGCTGACTGCCTCCCACTCCCCATCTTTACTATCACTTCTCTCTCTTCAATCTACTTCTTTTCTAGACTAAGGGCTCTTCCTCTGTGTCTGTCCTGTCATTGTCATTCAAGTTTCTACTCTTCACCTTTCTTTTTCTATTCAATGAGCTCAGACAATCTCATCCTCTCCCATGACTTCAAAATTCCCAGATTTGTGCTGATTTCCTAATCTGTCTCTCTGACCCAGATCTCTCCTTTAGCTTTTTATTTTTAATTTATTTTTGGTTGCACTGAGTTTTCGTTCCTGGGCATGGGTTTTCTCAAGCTGCAGAGAGCGGGGACTACTTGCTAGCTGCAGTTGCAGACTTATTGCAGTGGCTCCTCCCGCTGCGGAGCACAGGATCTAGGCACAAGGGCTTCAGTAGTTGCCGCGAGTGGGCTCTGGAGCACTGGCATAGTAGTTGTGGCACAGAGGCGTAGTTGCTCTGAGGCTTGAGGATTCTTTCCGGATCAGGGATTGAACCCATGTTCCCTGTACTGGGAAACAGATACTTAACCTCTGGATGACCAGGGAAGTCTTCTCTTTTAGCTTTAGAATCTGCCAACTGAACATCACCTGTACAGCCTGCTGCTGCTAAGTCACTTCAGTCCTGTCCGACTCTGTGCGACCCCATAGACGGAAGCCCACCAGGCTCCCCTGTCCCTGGGATTCTCCAGGCAAGAACACTGGAGTGGGTTGCCATTTCCTTCTCCAATGCATAAGAGTGAAAAGTGAAAGTGAAGTTTCTCGGTCGTGTCGGACTCTTTGTGACCCCATGGACTGTAGCCTACCAGGCTCCTCCGTCCATGGGATTTTCCAGGCAAGGGTACTGGAGTGGGGTACCATTGCTGCAAACACCTCAAACTCAAAGTTTACAGAACAAACCTGCCCTTTCCCTCTTTGTGTCTGTTTGCCCTATGGTCCCTCTCTTGGTTAGAAGTGCCATCATCCACCCAGTTACCTGAGTTGGACATTTGAGAATCATCTTTAATCCTACCAACTTACTCCTCCCCACCCCACACTATTACTATTAACAATTACTATTTTAGACACAACACTCGACCGGTAGGATTTTAGTTTCCCAACCAGGGATCAAACTTGGGCCCATGGCAGCTGAGAGCACAAAGACCTAGCCATGGAAGCACCATGGAATTCCCCTCCATTACTTCTTAAACACCTTAAATCCATTTACTTTTCCTCATCCCCATTCCAACCATGTTAGTTCAAGCCCTCATCATCTCTTACTTGGACTTCTGAAATTCCTGGTCTTTCCTTTTGCCACCTTTTAGTCCACATCACTGCCAGAGAGCTAGATCTAAAACCAGATTAGTTATTACCACTCCCCAACTCAAAATACCCTACTGGCTCGCCACAGCCTCTCGAGTAACATCTGAAGCCTGCTCTGGTCTGACCCCTGTGCACCATGCAGCTTCACAGTCAATGGCTCGCCTTTCTTGCTCTCTGTACTCCAATTACACAGACCAAACTGATCGTGCTATCTCATGCTTCTTTGGGTAATTTAATCCGTTTGGAATTTCCTTCCCATTCTTCTCTAAGACTTATCTCATCACTTCCCAGAGACCTACCCCTTAATTCTCCCTAGAATTGGCCGATCTCTTCTCGGAGCCCTCAGTGTACTAGCACATCACTGTTACAGCACATATTACCTTGTATTGTAACTATCTGCTGCCCATCTCTCCACTGGACACCGAGCTTCTTTTCAAGGGCAGAGCCTGTTTTATTACATGTGTGTGTGTGTGTGTGTGTATGTGTATGCTTAGTCGCTCAGTCACTCTTCTGCAACTCCAAGGACTGTGTAGTCTACCAGGCTCCTCTGTCCATGTGATTCTCCAGGCAAGAATACTGGATGGGTTGCCATGTCCTCCTCCAGGGGATCTTTCCCACCCAGGGATCGAACCTGCATCTCTTAAGTCTCCTGCATTGGCAGGTGGGTTCTCTACCACTAGTGCCACCTGGGAGGCCTATATATATATATATATACACACATACACACACACACATATATACACACACATATATATACACATACATATATACACACACATATATACACACATATATACACACACATATATATACACATACATATATACACACATATATATACACACATATATACACACACATATATATACACACATATATATACACACATGTATATATACACACACATATATATAAAATGCTTAAAATTTGTTGGCTAAGACTCTCTTCCTTGAATGGGCATAAGAAAACCAGCTTCAACAGGTTCCAGTTCTTCCATTATTAACTAATCCCTCCCTCTTGAAGGCTGACTTCTCCTTTTGGACGTGTGTACATATTCCATATTTCTAAAGAGCCATTCTATTTTCTAAAAAAAAAAAAACAAAAAACTTGACATATCTCTGCTGGGGTGCACTACCTTCTGAGGTCGTATAAAGTCTAGAGGCTGGTAACAGAAGTCTGAACCTCTACTACGCTGCCTGCTTCCATTCTCTGAGCATCAATTTCTGCACCAGTAAAAATGGGAGTAACAACACCTCCCTTAAGAGATTTTTAAGGACTGAAATGAGAAAGTATATACAAAGAGCCTTGCACTGTGTGTGCGCCAAGTTGTGTCTGACTCTTTATGACCCCACAGACTGTAGCCCATCAGGCGTCTCTGTTCATGGAATTTTCCAGGCAAGAATCCTATTTCCTACTCCAGGGGATCGTCCCGATCCCGAGATTGAACTCGCATCTCTTGGGTCTCCGGCACTGGCAGGCGGCTTCTTTACCACGAGTGCCACCTGAGAAGCCCACGAAGAACCTTGCAAAGTAGCTATTTTTAGTGTCAGGTAGGGAGACAATACTGCTGTGTCATTTTGAAGAGTATGTTTGTGTGTGTATGAGTGCATGATTTAATAGTAAAGTGCTTCAGGGAAAACTGCTGTCCTTGGCATGATTATAGATTCCAGAAAATTAATAAAGTGAGCAAACACTAAATAATGTGTTTCGCTGCATAAAAACAACTGGTTAGACCATTTATGTAAACAGCTTAACATTTAAGGTTTAATTATCATGCAGCACAATAACAATTATATGTATCATTAAATATGCATCAGAGTAACCTTGTGAGTTTTATTTGATTACAGTAGTACTCTATAGAACATTTTTATAGTTAATTGCTTGTAATGCATAAGTCTGTACACTATTTACATCAATTAAATGAGACAGAGCTCCTGAGTGTGTCCTGTATTTGAGGTAAGCCTGATTAGCTATCCTTGATTGCAACTATACACTTGCCCTATGACCTGCAAGATAATGTACACCTTCTTTAGTTTTGTACAGTGAGGAAGATGCTAAAGAAGAAGGCAGTGAGACTTCCTTGGTGGTCCAGTGGTTAAGAATCCACCTGCCAATGCAGGGGTCATGGATTTGATCCCTGGTCCCGGAAGGTTCCACATGCCTCAGGGCAACTGAGCCTGTGCACAGCGACTATGGAGCCTTCACTCTAGAGCCTGAGAGCCACAACTACTCAGCCTAGGTGACACAACCACTGAAGGCCGTGAGCTCTAAGGCTCATGCTCTGCAACCAGAGAAGCCACCACAGTGAGAAGCCCGCACACCGCTACTAGAGAGTAGCCCCTGCTCTCCGCAACTAGAGAAAGCCTATTCAACAACGAAGGCTCAGTGCAGCCAAAATAAATGAATAAAAGGGCTTCCCTGATAGCTCAATTGGTAAAGAATCCACCTGTAATGCAAGAGACCCTGGTTCGATTCCTGGGTGGGGAAGATCTGCTGGAGAAGGGATAGGCTAACCACTTCAGTATTCTTGGGCTTCCCTTGTGGCTCAGCTGGGAAAGAATCTGCCCGCAATGCGAGAGACCTGGGTTCGATCCCTAGGTTGGGAAGATTCCCTGGAGAAAGGAAAGGCTACCCACTCCAGTATTCTGGTTTGACTTAAAAAAGTCAAACTCATTACTCAATTGTTTTAAAAGAAAAAGAAGCATGCAGCAAAAGAAAATTCTGTTTAATTGCTCAGTGTTTAAGAAACCTACAGGTTTCCAGAAGATAGTTCTTGATTCAAATAACAAAAATATTCTAATGCTGACCACTAGCCAACATAGCCTAAAATAACTTCTAAGCAAGTCCCAAGGTCATACTATGGAGCACTTTTGGAATTAAAATTAAAACCACAATTATAATTTATTTGACCCCCACCATGAATTAGGTACTATACATACACCATCATATCCTTATAAGAGTCTTATAAATTAGGTATTATTTTCGTTTTATGTATGAGGAGAAAAGAGGCACAAAAAGGTAATAATTTGCCTAAATGCTTGAAGGTTGTCAAGGGTGGAACAGGATTCAAATTCAGGAAAGGCTTCTTTCCTGAAGCCTTCTTTCAAACTACATACCTTTTCAATCATATTAATTGGTTTCTAACAATTCATGTTTCAAACATGTACTTGTTGGTTGCCAGAGTACAGACTGCCTGTCATCAAATTACACAGAACACTTTAGGAGTCTGTTTGGAAAGCCAAAAGGTGGAGGCCTTGTCCATCAGGCTGAAAGGCATGCAGCTAGGCTGCCTGGTAGGCATTTAAAGTTTTCCAGGTAAACAGGAGTCATTCAGCAATAAGACATTTCTGGTTCACCTAGCTTTTCAGATCCTACCCCAGACCTGCTGTTCCAAGAGACATCCTATGCATTACAGAGATCAAAAAGAAGACAGGGAGGGAACTGCCTGCCAGTCCAATGGTTAGGACTTGGCACTCTCACTGCCAGGGCCCAGGTTCCATCCCTGACAGGAGAACTAAGATCCCACAAGCTACACAGTATAGCCAAAAATTAAAAATGTCAGTGAGGTGAGGAAGCAGCAGAAGAGATGGGTAGCAAAGGGCTAGATTCATGAAAATCAGGCTTAATGGCCCTGGGATTATGAAAATCCTAAAACTTGCTAACTTTTCAGCTTGAATAGCCAGCCAGTTACATTTGGACAGACATGATTTTAATTCTGGCTGTACTACCTAGGAACTGAAGGACTTAGGGTAAGAGGTTTTTACCTCTCTGCACCTCATTTTTACTTATCTGAAGAATGGGTTGTAGTGGGGTCCTTTAGCAGAACTTGTCCCCTTCTTGCTCACCTTTGAGATCTCTGCATGAGTGCTAAGTCACTTCAGTTGTGTCTGACTCTGTGTGACCCTATGGAGTGTAGCCCACCAGGCTCCTCTGTCCATGGGATTCTCCAGGCAAGAATACTGGAGCAGGTTTGCCATGTCCTTCTCCAGAAGATCTTCCCAACCCAGGGATTAAAACCATGTCTCTTATGTCTCCTGCATTGGCAGGCGGGTTCTTTACCACTAGCGCCACCTGGAAACTTTAGGGCATCCTTACTTATGCAGAAGCACCCCAGATACACCACTGTGTAGAGAAACAACAGTATGCAGACCTTACATTTCTTTAAGTAGATTAGCAAAGGTACTTCAATCCTTCCTTGACAGAATGGTCATGGTTGAGGGTGATCAAGTGAGAAGAGCAGTCTAGCAAATGAACCTAAATCAGGGACACGGAGAATACACTGGCGGTGGCGAAGTGGGAGTGGGGAGGAAAAGAATAAGAGTGGGAGTCTGGGATTAGCAGATGCAAATTAGTATATATAGGATGGATAAATAACAAGGTCCTTCTGTATAGCAGAGAGAACTATATTCAATACTCTGATAAAATGTAATAGAAATGAATATGAAAAAAAATGTATTTATGTGTATATATATGTGTAACTGAGTCACTTTGCTGTACAGCAGTAATTAACACAACACTGTAATTCCACCATACTTCAATAAAAGTAAATTAAAAAAAAAAAGGGACCTCCCTGGTGGTCCAATGGTTAAGAATCTGCCTGTCAAGGCAAGGGACACAGGTTCAATCCCTGGTCCTGCAAGATCCCACACGCGACGAAACAACTGAGCCCATGTGCCACAACTATTGAAACCTTTGAGCCCTAGAGCCTGTGCTCCGCAACCACAGAAGTCACTGCACTGAGAAGCCTGTGTACTGCAACGAACAGAAGCCTCCACTCTCTGCAACAGAAAATCCACCCGAAGTAACCAAGACCCAGCACAGCCAAAAATAAATAAATAATTTTAAAATTAATTAATTAAAAAAATAAAAGCGATCTAGGAACCTCCTAGAAGGAATACTAATATTCCCTAACTCCTTTGAGTAGGGTGGCCATCAAAGGAGAAAGCTATGGAGGGACGGAGCCAATGAAAACAAGAGGATCGAAATGCTCCTGAATGGCAGAGGCAGCAACAGAGGTCGAAGAGGCTGGAACAGCCGTGAGCTGGGCCATAGTGGAGTCAGTTTTTTGTTGTTGCTGTTCAGTTGTTAAGTTGCATCCAACTCTTTGTGACCCCATGGACTGCAGCACGCTACGCTCCTAGTGTGTGAACTCAGAAGAGCTGAGCCCTAAGGAGCTGCAATTCCTGGACTCAGGCCTTTGGTGGAGTGGAGCCCTGTCTACTAAGTGCATCACAGAAAACTCCTTGTCTTTAAGAGACCTTGTATTTGGCACAGAGCTCTGCTCCCGGAACTAAATCTCTGGCTAATTTACATTGACTGGCATTATCTGAGTTTAAAGGGAAGGAAGTTGAAATGGGGAAAGCATGGCTAGATTTTTAGATGCTCTGTTCTTATCTATTTGTATACCACACTACAAACAGCCACCTTAGATACAAGAAAAATAAATAAAAGAGGAGATCAAGTTTCTAGGCTTTCGGCACTCAGGACATAGTAACTAGAAATGACTATCATTTTCACAGGGAGGAAGGCTCAGCAACTGCACTTCGGATTCTAACCACTGCGATTAAGTAGTGGGAGAGGAGTTTGGGGCAGATTTTGGACTCAATCAATGGTAGCCACGTTACAGAGCCTGATGGGAGGATGGAATTTTCCTTGTTGGGATTTGAGTTCAAAAGTCAACCTCCTAAAAAAAAAAAAAAAAGTCAACCTCCTTAGTTAGTGAAGAATGGAAGGGCTTGGAGAAGGTGCTATTAGTCTGTCCTGAAGGTCACTCTTTATAAAAATATTAGTTCAACAGGGACTGGTCTTAATATTATTAATGTAACTTTCTGTCTTTAAGAGGACAAGAGTTGTTTTTTTCAGGTTCCTTGACAGACAGTGCTTAGTGAGGGAGCAACAAGGTACTGAGTTGTCTCTCCTAGCACAGGTTAAGCACAGATCACTGGAAGCATGCAAGAGGGATACCCGATCCAGACCTGGGGAGGTCAGAAGAGATGTACCTGAGGAAATGAAGTCTAAGTTGAAGTGAAGGTACCTTAGCAAAGGAAACTTGGAAGTAGTGCCTAGGGGCAAAAGGAGGTGCTTCTACCTGGTGGGAGAATGAAGAGTAAGATGGGGGCAATAATGACAAAGAAAGAGAAAGACATTGGACCCTGAAGGGCCTTCTTCAAAGAGTGACCATATAATTTACTGTACAGAGACACTTCTAAGAGGGAAATGCAACCTCGCTAATTATAGGGGGATAATAGGTATAAACCAGGACTGTTCTGAGTAAATCGGGACTTATCACCCTACTCAGAGGTCATGTTCAGGTGTGTGGCCCTCTGGTGAAAGCATAAACTGGACATCACCTCTTTTTACCTTACACAATCTTTCTTTTGCCTGAGGACTTCATGCATGCCTTTGCTTTTACCTGCTCATTTTGCAAATATTTGTCCAGGAAGTTCTTCCGGGTACTGAGGTTACAAAGAAAACCTACATCCAAAGAAACAGTTCTAATACAGTTAAATCGTTTTAGCCCTGGTCTCTCCTCTTAGCTTCAGACTTATTTATGTCATTCCCATATGCAGGTTGCAAAGCAGATCTGAAACAGAATCTTTCATTTCTCCTCCAAATTTGTGTTCCTCATGTTATAACTGATGCCACTGCAATACTGAAGGCAGAAACTGAGAAAAACACTGCTTTCATCACTGTTATCCTTCCCCTCACTATGCATTTTTAATTTCTCCACATCTTTCTTAAACACAATGGCTAAATTGGGGCTTAGAATTCTAATGAGGGCCTAACATCAATTGAAGAGGAAGGGTAATTTCCAGGTGCTTGAATGCTATGTTTCTAATGAATAGATCCCTGAATCACGTGGGACTGTAACGCTGATGACTCATATCAGTTTGTTGATAGTGATGACGTCCAGATCTGGATACACGCCCTAGCCAGTATCAAAAACTTTCAGTTTAGGAGAAAAAAACATGAAGATAAGTCCTAAAGGTTTGATGCCAGTTTCTGTTAGTGGAGGTGAGTGGTTGTAAAGGCGTAGGTGAAACACCAGTACACTGTTAAAAATGGATGATTGAAAGGGCAATTTTAATGCTTCCACTATCTATTCTCCATACAACTGCTAGTGATTCTTTTTAAAACAAATCTGATAAACAATCCGCCTGCAATGCAGGAGACCTGGATTCAATCCCAGGGTTGGGAAGATCCCCTGGAGAAGGGAAAGGTTACCCACTGCAGTATTCTGGCCTAGAGAATCCCACCGACTGTACAGTCCACGGGGTCGCAAAGGGTCAGACAGGACTGAGCAACTTTCACTTTCACTAATCCAAGGCTGCAATTAAAACAAATCTGATGATTCCTTTGTTCTCAACCCTTCCATGGTATTCTGTCACATTCTAATAAAATCCAAAGTCCAACGTGGCTTACCAGATACATGATCTGGTTTCTGCCTATTTCCCAACTTCTTTCTCTAATATCTAGCTTCTTCTCCAAGATGCCAAGCAATCAGGGCTATTTTAATTGCCATTTCTTTTCTCCCAGAACAGTTTCTCTCTAGAAATACACACAGCTACCTCCCTCATTAATGATTAGATTTCAGCTTATGATGTAGAGGCCTTTTTTGTCTGCCCCATCTAATACAGCATCATCCCATCACTCTTATCCCGTTGTCTTGATTTTTTTAAAAACCTGCCACATTATTGGGCATTAGCTATTACATAGTAATATAGTTTATGTATTGCTTACTGTTAATCTCCCCCATTATTATATGAGGCAGAAACTGATTCACTGCTGAATTCCCAGCATGTACAACAGTGTCTTCTCATTAGATATTTGATTAATGAATGAATAAACAGATTTTCAGGATACAACATATGTAAAACTATTCTATATTTACTGACATTAAGCATAAAAAATATCTAAAAGAGTGTATAGCAAAATGTTAAATTACATGGGGGGAGCTGGTTTTCACATTATTTTTGCTCATGCAAATCTTTTTTTTTTTCAGAACGAACTTGTATTACTCAGATACTAAAAGAAAAAAAAAATGAATAAAGAGGCCACGCTGGCAGAAAGTGTAAATGAATTCTATAAGAGGTTGGGCAAATTTATGAATGAAAGACTTAAACAGATATAGTAGCATAATGGTTAAGCTCAGCAACTGTGTGAATCCCCTTTCATACATGATCTAGCATGTAATCCCAAGTTATTCACAAGGCAGCGTCTAAAGGTTTTAATCTGGAAAATGGGGATGGTAATAATGAGTGTCTACCCCACAAGGTTGTTTCTGAATATTAAATGAGACCATGTTTGCTACCTCCTTTGTACAATACCTGGCATGCAGTAAATACCCAACAAATGGCAGCTATTACAATAATTAGTAGTAGTAACAAGAGATGTTGGGACATACCTAGCCCTCAAGATTGACATCAGAGTGGACCACCACATCCTCTCATCATTGCGCCTCAATCTGGGCCCCTGAAGCCCAAAGAGGGGATGGTTCTTTCCAAAGATGATAATTTCGACGTTCCAGGAGCATCTGAATCAAACGTACCCCGTGTACCCTTAAACCATTCAGGCAGTCTGATTAATCCACGAGCGGCACTGCAAGATACGGCTTCGAGAGGCCACCCCCGCTCGCCGTCCTTGGGCCCAGGCGCTTAGCCTCGATCTCCTTCGAGGCGGTAACAAGGGTGGGAGTGGGAATGTCAGAAAACACAAAAGCGGGGCAGTACTGGCCCGCTCCGGCTCAGCGCACTCTGGAGCGGATAAAACGGCGGCACCAGGCACCGGCCGGTCCGGGGCGACCAGCAACACGCCCTCAGGAAAAAGTAATCACTGGTCCCACTCAAAACTCGGGCAGGCGGCTCAGAGTCCCAGCCTCTCAGGCCTCTCTGCAAGAGGCCGGGGCGGGCGCGCGGCGAGAGCCCCGGACGGGGGCCGAGAGCCCCGAACGG